>NW_016690375.1:144918-168649 GCF_001604755.1 Lepidothrix coronata
TTGACACATTTCCCTGATGTCCCTTCCCTTTGTTGTTAATTCATATATCTCCACATAAATGCTTAACTCCTAGAAACTCACTCTGTATTTCCTCTCCTCTTCGAATTTGTCCTCAAATCTCCTGATCTTTTTCTTCAGTCCCTGAATCCTCCGGGTGAGTTGTGCAGGGGTAAGGTCTTCTCTGTCATCTTCATAAGATCCCAAGGATGAACTCCGCCTCCTACCAAGAACAGAGATTGCAGGAAGAGCTTATCCAAACAGCCACAGTACATCTTGATGCAGAGAACGGCATTTAAACTTTGGGTAAATAAAGGTAAAGCCCAGAAAGTGAGAATGCTATGTTGCTACTCCATAATGACAGATAGCAAAAGATGCTCTAACAGCCTCTTTCAGCAGCAGCAACTCCCTAGATATAAATTCACAAACCCAGAAATGATTAGCTACCAAGAACTTTCATAAAAACAACAGTTTCCTGTGAGCAGGAAAAGAAACACAACACAGCACAGCTATATGATGTATATGATACAACAACATATGAGGATGTTGCTTGATGCAGCTGGGAGGGAGGGTCAGCACAGGCAAATCACCACCCACCTCATGAAGGAATGAGAATTGGGAGGAGAAGGAGGCACTTCTGTATCATCCAGGTACTGCTGGCTCTGTCCATAGGCATAGAAGCGAGGGGACAGCATAGGATCGCTGTCCTCATCCAGCAGCTGGCGAATTAAGCGCCCAGCCTGCGGGGAAAGGCGAGCCTCATCTGAGTCTAAGCCGTCTCGCTGCCATGAGGAAAGAGCAGGGATGGGCTCTGGGAACAGTAAGACAAAGGCTGGTTTTATTGTTTTTGTTTTACATGTAAGACAAGACTCCAGGTAACTTTTCTAATGAACCTTGACCCATTTGTCCTGGACCATGACTCCTTGCCACCAGGCAATTCTCCGGTCATTACTCGCATCTGCCCTGTGTGCAAAGCAATACAAAGCACTGCCTGACCACATGGGCACCCTACACAAACGTAAGTAATCTCTTAGGTGCAACAGAAAACTGTGCCCAAAAGATGATGAGGAATTACCACAGACTGACTCTAAACAAGGCTATCACCAGGTAACACCTTTGACTAAAATGTTATGCTGGACAGAGAGAATTATTGGAACACAGTACAAAAGAGGCAACTGGATTACAAAAGGATATTTTTTCAGTTTCAGGATGTACAAATACTGTAAATGAGTAGGTCTTCCTGTAGCCTCCAGCTCTCCAGTGCAACCCGGTCACCTGCTACTGGAAATTCAAAGCCTTGGAGTAAACATAGGTTCTTCTAGTCTGCAAGCAAAAGGTGTCTGGCACCACTACCTGTTCCACAGGGTGCCTAGCCCATAAATTAACAATTATGGAATATGGTCCCAATTTCCCCTTATCTCTTTCACATGCAATCCTGCTGCTTAACAGCATAGTACAAAAGGGAGAAAATTCTCAGTCCCCTGGATTACATAACCAGCTAGAAGTAAAAGCAATGTTGTACAGGGAGATGGAAGTGGGAAAGGGAAACCCAACTTAGCATTGCTGATTAGCATAATAGAGCCCACGGAAAGCAATCGCCTCAATCTTGTGATCACTCCCTCCAGATGCCATAAGGAGTCCAACATTTTGTGTTCAGATAGTTTACTAAGCTGATTTGCATGCTCCTACTTAAACTGTCTAATCCTGTGGTGCTAAGAGCCAGGCTTTGAACTTATAAATCTAACAAACAGTTCTAGAGTCAAGTAACAAAACAAAAACCCTATAGAAAGCTCCCAGATCAGTCGCAGAGCTATGGACTGTTTCCTGTGCCTAGTGTGTCTTTTCTCCATTCACAAAGAGAAGGGGCTTTAGAAGTTATCAATTTATGAAAAAAAACCAGTTATTTCCTTTTCCTGAACAAGGATAACATTTTCACAGCTCAGAGTGGATTGCACAAGGACTCCCCTGCAGAACCTCTGTGCTGTTTAATATTCCCCCTCTGTACAATTTGGGCAGTGTGAGATCATCCCCAACGCAGTAATGACAGGCTCAGTGGTTTTTTGCCCATACACATCTTCAAACGATGCTCTGCTCTCCTTTTCTCTTCTTCCTTAGCACATGAATATAAATGGCATGCCTCTGCTTAGAGGCTGGTGCTGCATTCACACTGATGGTTACCCTGGAAGGGATGGCAGGGGGTTTTTTGTATAAGAGCTTCTTGAAGGTGTTGTGATAAGAGAAGCACATACAAGCCTGGCTCACAGATGTTACTTCCATGAGGTGTGCAAGTCTGAAGTGCATGTAGAATCAGAAAGCTTATGCAGCCTGCAATTCTCTTAGGTAATTTCTGGAAAAAGAGTTTTTCTAAGCACAGTTCAATCGTGGCAGTATCTAATACCTGAAATATTTTGCACCCACTTCCCTGAATCTCTTACAATTTTGGGAAGGATCTCACAAGATCTCTTGTAGCAAAATAAAGGGTAATAATACAAAAGGAAAAAAGTTGATACATTTGACTTGCAGGAATGAGAGTTACATGATGCATGGGATTCTTCTAGACATCTCTCCCTTTTAGTTCTCTGAATATGCTCTCACCCCCAAGCAGAACTTGCTCTTGGAAATTGTTAAATAACACCTTCATGGGATTTACATAGATAGAATAAATTTAGAAGAAATCAGCAGCATATTTAGCAGTAACCAAATTAAGCTCCTATCACACCAGCTAACAAAGCCATCATTAATCATGCATGATGCATGTGACTTTGTCCAAGGTGGATTTTTAAACCAGATAGCATGCAACATTCAGGGAATTGCAAAGGCTCAAAGAGCCTCTGATCAAACCCCAGAAGACAACAAAGCACTTCACATAAGCTATTCGAGACTAAGGTATATATACTTTTTATTTTGTTGATTTCAAAATACTCCCCCAAAACAGAAACTCACAGTGCAAAGGAGAAAGTGTTAAAAAGGAGAAGGAAAAAGTCCTAAAAGGAAAAATCAAATTTGAGACTTGACAGAACAAATGGTTGCTATAGAAAATCAGCTGGTTTTAACCCTTGCTCCTGGAAGGCCTGACTCTATGGGTAATTTCGTTTCCCTTGCTGACCCAACATATTGAGAAGAAAAAAACTCATCTACACACAAAACAGCTAGACTCCCAGAGAGCAACACAGCAATTAATCAAGGAATATATGTAGGTATATAGAATTATGGATTTTATCTACATCAGATCACAAAGTAGACCAGAGCTGTAGTCCAACTGCCTTCTCTCTTCTTCTGACCAGGTGCTTCAGCTGGAAGCACTGGAATTGCTGGATCACACAAACATATAGGAACCCACTTAGGGTAAGCTGCCACTTTTTCTGACGGTGTACAATCAATCAATTCCTGTTTAACGGGATACATATTTTTTGTTATTCATTTATCTAAGATAGCTGTCAAAGCACTGAGCCTTTCCTGAAGGCTGTTAAGTTCCTGGACTTAATGGTTCAGGTTTGAAGTATCTGCTATCATGATTAATGTTGTCACCCTTTCCCCTTTCTGCTACCTGAAGAATAAAATCTCAGTAAAGAATGTAGATGTTTCACCTTTTCCTTGCCATTGACTTGACAGGGCAGCTACCCTTATTAATTTTCTGTCCTGAACAGATCTCTCTTGCTCAGGGAAAACTCTTGGTTTTCTACCCATCTCCACATTCTTTCCACACGCTTTTCCCCCCCCTTTTCCCTAATGAAAACTTTTCATAAAAAAAACCAAAAGGGAATATCTAGCCACTGTAGCTGTACCAGTGCAGAGAAAGGGTGAAAAATTTTTTTATTTCTTGGTCAGATTCTCAAGGCATTTCTTTCAGGTCTGCCTTTTCTAAGCTGGCACAGAAGCAGTGAGCTATGCTGGTATTGAGCCTGCAGTCCTTCAGAAGCGCTGCACTCCCTCTCAAAATCCCACAAAACCAGCTAATCTTTCAACAAAGCTGTCAGCCATCTGCCAGGTGTGGCTCTGCAGAACTCTGTAGACACATTATGGCAATACAACCTCTCTGCAAACCTGCTGCATAGAGGGCTGGAGATATTAATAAATCTGTAAAATGCAAGAAGGAAGAAAGATTTATTGTATCACACTAGTGTATTACTAGTGAGCTCCAAGCACTCTTGCTGACAAAAACATGTCTTTTTTATAATTACACTGTATATTTGCCACAGGGTTACTGGGGGCTGCAGGGCCAACAGAGGGGTGTCCACACACAAATACCACCTGAGGTGCAGCCAGCAAAATGCCATAGGCATCTCCTGTTTCCCTCTCTGCAGCCACACAGCTGATGCCTGCTGCTAACTGCTTTTACACACACCCAGCTATCAAACAAAGGAGGCCAAACCTTAGCTGCTGTAAACTGAAGTAGGTCCATAGGGATTAAGAAGTCTAAACTCATTACAACACCTGAGGTCCTAGCATCAAAATGCCACTTGAAAGAGTCCAGAAAGACCTCTTACAATGAAATGAATAAAGCAATTTAGAACTCCATCCAAAGCATTCACTAGCTCAGTAACAAACTATTTTTTTCATCTTAAAAATAACTGTATGGAAATATCCTTGTTTGAATACATCAGGAGGTGTTCTTCCTACGCAGATCAAAAGAATGGCCCAAATACAGCACTGCCATGCTTATTCAGTTAGTGAGATGACGCATCTCTCAGCTAGCAAGCAAACTTTAACAATCAAAACCACATTTTTAATATATTGATGCTATAAAATAAATTCAGTAAACAATGCAATTATTTTTTTCTACACTTAGTAATAAAAATGAAATGTGCTTCATTACCTATTTACCTTATGCTAAAGACTGTTACACACATATATATTGATCAGTCTAAGTTCACAGTGCTAAAAAAAAAAGAAAACTAAATGCAGCTTCCCTTTTGCTACACTATTTGGATTTTTTTGCATTCCTTTGGGTTTTTTTTCATGGGAAAGTATCAACTAAGTCAATGCTAAAACTATTTGTAGATCAGCTTCACCCTCAGGGTCTAAGTGCTGCAATACTTGAGTTCTCAACACTGAGAACTCGAATTGTGTTTTTGCATTTTAAACTTCTGCTTTTTTTTAAAGCTTGATAGTTTGCAGAAAAATGTCTGTTGATTATTCCTTAAGTGCTTGTTACTGCAAACTCTGCTCAAAATCTCAGCTACAGAACTTTTTAAAGCATCAGTAATCAGGTGACATTGGCAGCAATCACACACATCGTATTGATCCACTGAACCGCCTGCACAGCCCAATCTGCTGACAAGGCCAGCCACTGTTCCAAAGAGCAACATACTTCCAGATTTTCCTCGAGGACAGGATAGCAAGTTCTGGGCTTGAATTAGAAACATTTGGTAAGAAATCTGCACAATAGCTCTGGACTGTGAGAGAACACTCTGTACTCCTCAGTCACAGCGCCCAATTCAAACATAATCCACAACAATTAGAAACCTTTGCTATGGAAGCAGCTCTGAAAATGCTTGCTTACAAAGCCATCTCAGCTGGCACTGACTGACCAGTTTAGCAGGCAAACTCAGCAGTCAGATATCCCAGTTCACAGAGACACCTTGGTTCACACCCAGTGCGAGAACAAAACTACCCGATTTGCACCTGCTAGATGCACACTACTTCTGGACCATGGAAATCTACCTAGGCTAAGAGTTCAGGTCTTGAATTTGGCTGGGGCACTGCTCACGCCTTGCCTACTACAGCAATAGCCTGATGATTACTACACATATGCCTCTATACATAGCAGGCAAGGGGGACACAGAAGGTGGGCATGTGGTGGAGTGTGAGCCTATGCATTGCGGGACGCAAATTTCTCTGTCCTGTCTCTGCTCAGCTTTAGGTAAAGGGAACACAGCTTGGAGAAGTACAGCAAATCTCTCCTCTTGTGTAGAGTTTTGACTACGTGGGAAGCCTTATGGGAAAGAAAAATCTGGTAAAAATTACTTCTAGCATAACATAAAAGGCATGGGACTCTGCCAGCTCACCTGGTAGCAGCTATCAGAGTTCTGTGCCCCTGAATGAGGGTTTTTATGGCAGCTTAACACGATGGAGAGCCTACCTGACTAACAAATAAAACCTAGTCAATGGACAATGTTGTCTTGTGTAATTTTGTGCCCATTTTTCAAGGCTTTTTCCTAACACTCGAGGCAGTGACAGCTACAGCCAAAAGCAACCCCTCAACCTGTAACTGTTCTCACAAGTCACTTGTGAAAGTCCTAGCAGTTGCCCTTGTCCTTAGATGCTCTGTATCTCCTGTAGTATGATATAGAGGACCTTGTCCTCAAAAGTCAGTCAACTATGTAATGGGTAATTTCCTGAAAGATGGACCTACCAAATTTGCTAGAGCAAAGCAATAAACAGTTCAGTGTTGCCACTTTTGAAGGCATGGTCCTTTCTCCTTTCCAATGGGGATGCAACCAGAGCTCTGGCACGGATCCTGGAGAGATGTGTGAAGGTTTGAGTGACACAGGTTGGCTGGCAGGAGGATATCCTGGCTAGAGCCGTGGATGGGTGGTACAACTGTGCCTTGCAAAGCCAGTCTCAACAACAGACTGTGCCGTTAGCTAGAGAAGCAGTCTGAGAGTTGATGTTAATACCTTCCCTTCCTGGCTGCTGCAAGCTTGATTTCACATCCACAGCTGGGAAAGATTCAGTCCCTCCTTGCTGAGATACAGAAGACACCATTTTGCTGCTGTTGCATCCATGCCAACAAAATGGTGATTCTGGAAGGCACATATTTCTGAAGATGATGTCTCTCTCACCCCCAACAGCTGATTCTTTTGCAACTGCCCACCTCCTCCTCTTGTGAAATACACATGAACAGACGGGAGGAAGGAAGAATCTGAGAGAAGCACTCTTCAAGTGCAGTCACATGTGCCCTTAATCCTGTTTCGTATTTGCAGGGCAAGAAAGCTAGAATCCAAACATAAGAGCATGCCTGCTACAAGGAAGTTGTACCAAAGATACAAGTTATTTTATACAGTGGTAAAGCCACTGGCAGACAGAAAGGAGCTGTGTTCTCTCCTTCGTGCATTCATATGACTCCTATTACTAATGCAGGATGGAAAAAAAAAGAGTCATTATTTCCAAAGGTTCACAGGATGGCTGAAGCCACACATCACCTCTGAGGACACAGACATGCTCACCCTGCCTTGAGACCCTGCAGGGCTCTGCTAATTAGCATCTCAGTAAACACAGAGTGGCCAAGGCTGCCTGGGAGCCCTTCTGAGGCTCTTTGATCAGCCATGCTGCACATGTGGTGATTCCATCTAGGGATTCCCTGCCCAGTAAGCAAATGGAAAAATTCCCTCCTGTCCAGGGTGACTAGTTGAATTCCTGGCTGAATCAAAGGCAGCCATGGCTGCGGGTTTTCTTTACTCATGTCTGAAGTGTCATAACTACTTCTGTCCTAGAAGGAAAGGCAAAACATACTAGGTCACGTACACTGTGGAGGCAAGAGTAGAGAACTTCACTTCTCAGTGTTCCTCAGAGATTGCTTTTTTAGAGCAATGAATTAGTAGCACATTTTCCCTCTCCTGCTTTATTAAAACACTTGCGTTTTCCTGTTTCTTCCCTGTCAAAACCCATCTTTCACTCTTAAAGCATAAACTAACAGAAGAATTCTTGCTTGTATATAGAAACATTTCAGTAACTGGAAAAGGGTTTGATCCCAGAAGCACTGGACACCTTCATTTCATCTCAATTTCAAATGAAATTGAGGCTCATGGCACCCACAGAGTTTGCCCAGATTTCCCACTCTTAAAAGAGTAAGTGTAAACAGCCAACCAAGCATGCACTCTGGACATGAGACCTAAGAAACAGTATTAAAATAATTTAAATGACATACAATCAATTTAAAACTGCTACTTGAGCTGGCGAACAGATTTCCTTCACAGAATACATTAAAAAAAAAAGTTGTTTGTAAGACAAAGTAACAGATAGACAGTTTTTTTTTCCAGCTGTGCCTTTCAGATCCAAATAATTATTTCCAAATAGTGGCTGAAGAGGAAGAAATGTTCCTTTTAGACTGTGAAACACTCAGTTGCTTTGAAGCATAAGACAGTCTAGCTTAAATCTCCAATGTCACCATGAAATAAGATATCCTGAAACACTCAGGGATAAAAGTGCTAAACGGAACATGAAAGTAACTTCAAGAATAAAACAATTAATTTTCTCCCTCTAAGTGACAATTAGACTTAGTACCATTTAGTATTTGCTTACAGTTTCTCCAAACTTTCAGTTCTACATTTAGGACAAAATTGCTTTCCTGTTGTTTTTAGCATAAGAACACGATCACATAAAGATACAGCCCACTCAGGTTTCCCTCTCTCTCATTTCACTCATATGACCAGCCATCACACAATCCTACCTTCCCAGTTGTTGTCATCACACAGTGAGGTTAAATCCAGCCGAGGCACTTCAGATACAAAACTGTTTTCCTGATCATCAGCATCTTGATTTCTTTGCAACTTGTTTTCAGGCATGCTTTGATGCTCTTGAATCTTCATACTTGAAGTCAGCTATGTTCCCATACACCCAAAGAAATGAGAGAGAAAAGAAAAAAAAATGTTTCAGGATGCAGAGGAAGAAAAAAACCCCTGCAGTCACAGCAACAGTAAGCTCATGCCTTTAGCTAATAGGATCCAAACAAACAGTCCCTGATGTTTCCAGCTCCAAATCCAAATCCCCTGCCTGGTGACCCCTATGTACTAATTGCTCACTCACACCAGTTAAGACATCTGTCCATCTGCCTTCCTTGAATTTCTCCTTCTTTAGAAAGCCACTGCAAGTTCCTGAGACTGCCTGCCCTGACAACTGCATGCAGCTGAAAAAGCCTCCAGTAATAGATTGGGATGAAAAGGGAGGGAGGGAGGGAGGGAGGGAGGCAGAGAGAAAGGGAGAGGGAGGGGGTGGCTGCGTACACTTCCAACAGGAGCGCAACTCCTTCGAGCAACAACAGAACCGCTGCTGCTGTTGTGAGGCTGTAGCAATATGGTGCCTTCTAAAAAGCAGGCACCAGAGCTCCTGAGGTAGCAGCTGCAGACAGCAAGCAGTGCAGGCTACGTACATGAATGCTCTCATGCAGGCTGTGCTGGCTCAGATCAATTAGTGCCAGCTAAGCTGTGCTGGCTGCACATTCCCTGATTTCCTGTGGTTGTTTTCTAGCTGGGCGTGGGGAGAGCAGAACTATTTATGGAGGAGCTCGGGGTATTAAAGCAGCGTTGCGCAAATCCAAACGGCAGTAGGGTTTGGCATCTCAGCTGGAAGCAGTGCGGACTCTGGGAAAAAGCCAAAAAAATTCACACAAGCATCCAATGACTTAGGAATAAAAAAAAAAAGGCAGAATGCTGTCAAGTAAATGATTCACCAGTTAGCACTACCTAGGAGCAACTGCTGTTTGTCTCACCACTATTCACCCCTGCACATACCACACGTCGTGTGCATTTATGCAGAAACCACTGCCATTTCCACAATCCAGAGACACACTGCATGTCCGCAATAGTGCCTGACGAAATGAGTAGTTTTGTGACTCTAAAACAAATCAGCTGTAATGCCACACAGAGGGCAGCAGGGAAAAGGAACTGTAAAGCATGTACATAAACATATAGTGTGATATGTATAAATCCACCAACAAGCACAGAGCTATCCGAATAGACAGCACTACACTACTACATAAACTAGTGGAATTTGATAAGAACAGTTTAGGCATAATTCTCTCTAACATAGTCTAGCAGGTAGTCAACATACAGATTTTCTCCCTGCAGGTATTTTGATAATCTAGTTTGTAATCTGCATATGCTGATATGCAAAGAAAATGACCTAAAGAAAATAACTGGTATCTCTGGACGTATTTTTCTTGTGAATCCAGAAGCACGGCCAAATGCTTCAATATCCCTAATACACACCACTAAGGCACATTTACTTTGTTTCATCTGCATAAAGTTAATGATGTGTTTATGTTTTTTTCCCTTTTGAGCAGAGAAAAACAAGTAAATTTCATGAAGAGGGGAAAGAAAACCTTGCCCAGTAGACAAATCATATGAGTAAATGTTTTAATCTTATCTGGATTCAATTCCATCAATCCCTGCAATTGAACAGGGTGCTAAATAATCTCATCTAGGCTTCCTTTCCCACAAAAGGTTGGATCAGGTGATCTTTTGAGGTCCCTTCCCACCTGGGTTGTTCTATGGTTCTAAAAATCAGGGTGATGAATATCCTGGTGTTGTAAAGAGTTTTCTGTATTGTATTTGTATGAGGTGTGTACTTCCTGTTCATTTCAATAAATCACCTTGTTGAAACAGCATAACAAAATGAAACACTAGATGACAGTTTGCCAAACACTAATAACTCGTACAGCTTGACGCTAAATCTGATTACAAATGTGTTTATTGTGAGAGCTGTACATGGAAAAATGCTAATTCACCGTTCAATATCTTTTAAGCTGCTTCCAGGTTGGGAGGACTTAAATATTTCTTTAAGGTTCAGTAACAAATTTCCTGCTAGGATCTAAACAGTCAGTGTACATTCCAAACAGAAAGACTGGTCAGTGGCCAGAAACAGGCAGTCTTCTACATTTACTAAAAGAACAAACTGTACCCGTTGATAAACTGCATATAATTTGCCAGCACAGTATTTTAAAGGCTGAAAGAAATTAAGCAGTAAGTTTCAAAACAAGCGTTATTTTTAATAACATAAAGAAGTGTGAAGAGAGGAATTTATCTAGATTAAGAATTTCAAGGAGACCAACCTGAAAATACCATCTTGTCACCACTACTGATACTAATTACAGAGTTAAACATCTTTTTATGAAGAGCGTACTATCTCCTGACTTATTAAGACTCTTAAAAGATATCTTTGGCAGATATAAGAGCACTTCCCAGATGGGTAAACATTTCCATTACAGATATATTAGAAAGATCATATCCATGTCCTCATCCTTCTAAAGTCACTTGAGTTGTAGAAAACATTTAAAACGTGTTTAAAAACAGGCCTGTGCTCTGCCTGTTGCCAGTTGCTCTCCTTTCCTTGCTCACCGATGTAGCCTCTAATACAATGAATAAATCATCAGGTGTTCTGAAGAACAATGGTGGTAAAAACCCAGGAGACTCAAGAAAGCAGACGTTTAACTTCCTTTGCATTAATGCGCATTCCAAACCCTTAGAGGGGTTGATAATTCAGTGTTTCCATCACTTATTTTTCCTTTTTGATTTCCTGATGCCACAAGTTGTCAACCTCCAGGGAAAAAAATCATGTAAGGGAGAACTACTTTGCCTTAGGTATGGATGTGCCACAATTTCTTACAAACTGAAGGGGCAGCAAGTTGATGATCTCGGTAATGCTTGGCAGCCTCAGTGCACTGCGGATATTACATAAATGACCATGAAAAAAATCTTCAAAGTAGGTACTTGAATTCTGCTTTTTAGAAGCTGCTTTTGCAGCTATACTTTGCAGGCAGCAGTAACTACAGATCTAAGTAACCTGGGCACAAGTCAGCTACTTTCATTCTCGCTGCTCCAATGGAGATTCAGCACAAAGAGTAGCTCAAGCAGCTAGAAATAAATGTCAACAGAAAGGTTTTTAAATTCTGATCAGGAAGTTGTATTCTGATCAGTTACATCTGGATTCAAATTAGAAGGCTTTCTTCCCCTACATCTGATCATCCCTTACAACCACAAGCAGGAAGCATCCTCAAGCACATCTTATTAATACAACCTGATGCAGGAATGCAGCCATTCTGTTGCCTTACTTCTGAGTCATGCCAATCCCCCTCTACACTTGTTGCCATGCTGGTGTGAATCTTAAATACCCTTCCCTTGTCAAAACCTAGATACTACAAAGCTGTGCTTTTCATCCTGGAATTTAGCTACTTCCAAGGGTAGATTATGAAGGTTACAAAAGCACTGAAAATTCATTTGGGACTTGAGTTTCAAGGTATTTTTACAGCCTCATGGAGAACCAAGTCAGCACAACTGGTAACTACGGCAAATTCCAAATACCTTTCCTAATATTCTCAGACCGGAGACAGGGTGAGAAAGAGAAAGGAAGTCCCTATCCCTTCCTCATACATAATGGGTTGTTTGTTATGAAACGTATGTCTTTAAGCTTTCCTAAGCAAAAGGATTATAAGGGGGCAAGGAATGTAAAACAACTCTGCAGGAATGTAACATTTTCTTGACCCTGTAATTCCTATATAATACAGGCTCTGGGTTAAGGCTGTCCTCTCCTGCAGTTAAAATTCTACATTTTAAAACTTGTCCTAAAGAGAAGTTTATTTTAAGATTATGATTTCATACTCAAACATACCTCCACCAGGCTAATTTAAAAGCTTAATAGGAGTGTTGTGTGGCATGGCAGTAACAGCACCTTCTCCACCAGCAAGTAGATATGTGAGGAATAAGGTGTTGCAAAATCTACAGTCCGGAAAATATAACAACTCACGAGCAAGTGCAGGATCATTGGGGATTACTGACCCTCTGGGAGCCAAGTAGGAGATCCATCTACGCCCAGTCAGAGCAGTGATCAAAGGCAGCCCTGAACACCTTTTGCAGAGGTTACATATTTCAGGGTCCCACAAACTTCTCCAGCTACAACACAGCTGGTTAGAGCTCAGTTGTTAGCAATCTCTTATCTTTCTTGCTAGATGGAAATAATTCCTACCAGAAACAGAGTCTTTCAAAGGCAACAAATGCATAGTGGCTTTTATTGGAAAAAAACCCCCAAACAACCACATGAGGAGTCTAGTTTACAAATATTACCAGCCTTCAGATAACTCCAGACAGCCAAAACAAACAGACATTGGCTACAGCTGTTTTACTGTGCTCCTCTAAAATGGGTGCATAGCTGAGGGAGAGGTGCCTCAAATAACTCTCCCCAGTATTTTAAATGCTTGGCTGTCTAGAGGTGTTTCAAAGAAACCCAAATGAACAAGTGACTGCAACGGTGTTCACTCAACCCCAATCTTTGATTTGCTGAACAGTCAGATAAAAAACACCATAAAGCCAATGCAGGAGGTGTGTGTTGAAGAGAAACAGAAAGCTGGGGGAAAAACTGTTGCCATCAATGCCACATGTTCCCTCCTGACATCCATCCCAACTACCAACTCTGAGAAAGAAACAGGAGATGATCCAGTTTTCTAAAGACAAATGGATCGCAGACACCTATGTTCAAAAGCAACAGGCTGCGCTGGGAAATCATAAATAAAAGACCAAGATATTTTAGAGAAATCAAGAGAGACAAGCTGATCTTACTGCCCTGGGAGATAAGACACCCTGTTTGCCATGATTAATAAGGCAACTTCGCATCACTTAAACCAAAGTGCTGACTTCAGTGATCCTTCCCTTTTTGGCAAGGAGGGATCAAAGGGACTGAAGCAGATGCTTTCAGACTGCTCAGTGGCTGAGAGGCTCCCTAAATTATGTAAATAAAAAGCATAGGTAAGGGAAAGAAAAAGTACATGCTAACTCCATTTCTCTGAGAAAAACAAAATTTCACAGAACTGTACACGTAACTAACTACTTGTTTCTAC
This sequence comes from Lepidothrix coronata, assembly GCF_001604755.1. Classification (NCBI taxonomy): domain Eukaryota; kingdom Metazoa; phylum Chordata; class Aves; order Passeriformes; family Pipridae; genus Lepidothrix; species Lepidothrix coronata. The sequence continues at coordinate 158,465 of NW_016690375.1, forward strand.
TCAATAAAAAGCTCATTTAGAGACCAGAAAACTGAAACAAAACCAAAACAAAATAAAATACCAACCTGAGAATGCCTGAAAAAAACCTCATCGTTTTCACTTTCTTTGCTATAAAAAAAAACAAAAACAAACCAACATATTACAAATACAAAACCAGACTGTCTTGTAACAAAAACAAGCAGGATTCCTGCACGCACACCAGGTTTTTATGTTCTTGCTATTCCTGCACCCTTGCTAATTCACACAGTAAACGAAGGGACACTCTGGGCTGTAGCATGTCAAGCTGCTAAACTGTGTATTTTTGCTTCCTCTCAGAAGCTATTTGTGAAAAATAAATAATGTAATTTAATTCCAGTGCCCTTAATCCAAATCAGTACGACTTTCCCACCAAACAGGTGTCAAGAGGAATTGTCATCTCAGGTGAGCAGATTGAGGCTGTTCAGCTTTTGCAGAAGCAGAAAGAAAAGGGCCAGATTCCCAACCCAGAGGCCAGGTAAGACAGGCCCTGCAATCCTCTGTGTGGAGTATGCTGGCTCAGGTGCTTCACAGCTGACTTCTTTTCAGGTCTGCACCATCAGCACCTTCAGAGACAATCCTAACAGGCTGGGAAAAGAGTCTTGGTGGCATATGCTGCAGGGCAAAGCCCACACAACATACGCAGTGCCTCCATGAACTTCTACTTTGAAGTTAACATGGTGGGTAATGCTGTTCTGCAGCATAACTAAATGTCACCCTCATAGTCTGTGGTGGAAGATCTCTCAGGCTCTGTTATAATCACAGAGAAAGGAAAACATACATATATTAAAAAAAAAAATAAAAATCACCTTTCTTCAGATAAAATTTCCATGTCATCAGGTCCTGTTCTGTCTATAGGCTTGGATGAGCTAAAGCTTTCCATACTCTGCAATACAGTAAATATTCAAGCTGCAGGCCATAAAACAGATTAAACATAAAAATATTAAACAGGACTTCTAGGAACAAGACAAAAGACTACTGCCTGCTGCACATTTATAACAAAACAAACCCCATAATTTATTTGCACAATCTGCAAAAAACCCAACTGCTCACTGCTTGATCTCTTTCATCAGATGACCTCAAAACATCAAAACAGATGCACAGTACCCTGCAAGTTCCCATGTTACAGACTGACAGAGACAGCCTGAGCCTGGAAGCAGTTCTGTGGTCTGTGCAACTTCTGTAGTAGCAGGTACCAAAATCCAAGCATCTTCGCAGCAGGACTCCTTATGTTCATCTTAGAAAATACTCCACTTCTCAGCCAAATCCTCAAATCCTTCTCTAGTTTCTTCTTAAACAGGTAGAAGAATGCAAAATGACTGCCGTGTGTAAAAATATAATGTTGTACTAATATGAGTGCAGGGCAAGAAATCCAACTGGTTATGACACCTTGTTCTGATGTTTGCCTTGGCTACCATTAGGAACATTAATGCTGTTGTCCTCTAAGAGCTTGAGAAACTACTGTGAGGACAAGCCACGTTGCCACTTTGGGCACATGTCCAGGAGGATTTCTACCCTGGGTTTTGGAAAAATCCCTCTTAAGTATGAGGAAGTCAGTTAGTGGCATAGTGTGGTTCTTGCCCCGGAAACTATGTGCACAGACTTTTTAGGACAGTCACAGCCCTCTCTCACCTGCTACACCTCCAGCCCCAAAAGGTGACACAGGTCAGTCATTCCAGTCTTGACTAATGTGATTCTTCAAGTCCTGCTGGTACCTGGCTACCGTGTCTTTGAAACGCGGTTACAAGCTTTTAATGCTTTCTGGTTGGTTTGCTTGGGAGAGTAAGTGGAACTGACAGCTCTTCCACTGCTGACTTACACTTTTGAGTCAGATGCAATCAGACAGCTAAGAGGAAAGCTTCCACACACTGTCCTACATACTCTCTCAGGCTTTGAAAAGAAAGAAGGCTCAGAAAAAGGTAGTTAAGGAGATACATCAAAAACTTGCTCACATGACCAAGGCCTATTAGTAAATGCTAAGGTGCAGGTTATGTCCTTTTATACTTCAAGTTGGCAGTTTAATTTGGGTTATTATTAGAAGCATAATGGTGTAGCCAAAAGAGAGCTAAACCACCATGCATCCTTCTGGCAGTCTCTGAAATGCAAGTATGTAATAAGCACACACATTAAAACTTAAAAAGCAGCTTTTGCTCTTCCAAAAGAGTAGCACCAAGCTCTCTGCAAGCTGTTTCATAACAATACTCCCAGTTGACAATCCCACTGTGACATTTCCTCTAGCAGACCAAGCAAGAACCATGCTGATGATCATCGAGGTCAAACTGCTTTTAGTACGAGGTTAGTTCATTTTACACTCTTTTCAGACTTTGCCCCTCAAGAGATCAAAAAATGAGAGGCAGGGCAAAGTCCAGTGGATACAGGTAAGTTTGAGGACATTTCTTCTGGGCATGTTTTAAGGCTTCATGAATGTTTTTCAGATCCACACCAAAAGCGGACACTTCTGTCAGTCTTTCCTTTCCTAAATCCTAAGACAAATTCTCATTTACATTTAAACTGCTTTACACTCCACAGGCACAGAGAAGAGGTGCCGAAAAGAGGATAAGCACTAGACCTCTGCCTATCAATGTCCATCACTACAAGCAAAGACTCCAAGTGTGAATGTGTCTATCTCACTCTGCTTTCATGAAGTATCTCCTGAGAAGGTTACTGATACTGAACATTAAATCTAAGTTACTAAACTGAGCACAGTGTACAATTTTTGGCACCTTGCCTTCTTTTTATCATGAAGATAAGCAAAATCCACCTCTCTCTAGAATCTCTGCACGGAGTAAGAGCATCAAATCATTGCAATCTTATGATCTAAACAAAATGAGTCCAAACACAATGTCACGGTGAGAACTCACTTGTTCGCAGCACGATCTAAAACTTAATCAAACACAACTGAAGGAAATGCCCTATAGCTCAGGACAGTCTTTTCACACAGCTTTTGCTGTTACTATTAACCCTGTAATGCATGCTCAGTGCCAGGCCCTGGGATGTACAGCACCTGTGCCACTGTACGCAGACCCTGCATGAAGCACAGGACAGTTTCTCACCTGCTGATACTCTAATCGGTGTTTGGTTTGGTTGAGAGGGAAGAAGGGTGCATCAGTTTTATTCTACAGCTTGTAAAAATTGGCAAATTGTCTTCTACTGTGGAGATTACACATGAATATGCCAGAAAAATTCTACACTATTCCAGATTTTTACGACCTTATATCAAAGTCATTCACGTCTTCATTAAAAAGTAGCTAGAGGGATCACCTTTTGGACCAACACTCTCCAAAGTGCTTTGCAAATTGCAAACACCACAGTAACACACACACTTCTGGGAAAAGGCATAAAACACCTTTGTCATCTCATTATCAAGTAGTCACTTGAAATCTAGTTTCAGAACTTAGAAGGAACATAAAAATAAACTTGACCTGAACATGAGAACCTACATCTAAGGTTCCAACCTCCCTGTAAGACTTCTGAAAGACTGGGAAAAAGACTTATTTCCTTTTCTGCTTTCCAAAATGCTTCACTGAATTCAAAAGAAAAAAAAAAGCAAGAAGCTGTGGAAAGAGAAAATGACTACAGGTGGAGTAAGAGGGTCATAGCAGAAATAAAGCTTTTCAGTTGCCTTATCACAAACGTTACAAGGGTAGGATCCAGTGTTTCCATAGTTCAAAACAGCCATTTATGCCTGTACTGCAGGCAAAAAAAAGGCTTCCTAAAGGAACAAGTTGTGCACTGAAATAAAAAAGTCTCTTACCCTAGTAAAAGTAACAGGTGTCAAATAGTACAGCATGCTGGCTTACCACAGGACTGTCCTGGTTGTCATTGAGCTCTGAAAGCCTGGTGCTAGATTTCTGCCGCTTCGATTTATTCCTTTCACTGAGATATCCAGAGCTGGCGTCTTGTAATTTTTCTACTTCTTGAGCAGCTAGAATACAGTCCTCAAGATTGCTGAATCCAGAGGGAATGTTTTCTTTGTTGACAACTTCCCTAAAAAGAAAAGGGACATTACAACAAGAGGTTGTTTAAAATGCTCTTCTGCTATATTTACAGTAACAAGAGAGAACTGCATCATGCTGACTAGTTCTGGCAACATCTTCTATGCCCTATGAAACCAGTATCTCTGGTTCTTTCCAATGCAGCAAAAATCACACACTGTGCAATGCTAAATCCCACTGGGGAGTGAAAGCCAAGTGTATACACCTCAGGTGAGAAAGCTGTGAGGATCAACGTTTGAGATTTGATTCACTTCCCACTAAACCCAACACAGAAAATCCCATTGACTTCAGATGGAAGGTGGACTAGCCCGTGGCTGTCTGTCAATATTTTTATTGAGAATATGCAGCATATTTTCCTTTGAGACACGTGCTTTTAATTTAGAAAAGTGATTCACAGTTGCTGTCCAAGGATCTCCTTTGGTGCATGACACCACATAATTGTGTCCTTCTTACTCATACTCTCAAATGTAAGAGCAGGACTATAGTGCTTTAGCCAAATCCTAGAATCTTATTTGGGAATTACACAAAACATAAATGTATCTTTGCAATGGTAACACAACTGCTAGGACAGAGGACTGCTCTGCTAAGGGAAGGGAAGTGGACAGCTAGCCTTAAGCCATCACGTGATGCATTAGCAGGGACCCTCTGGGCCGGTTGGGTTTGCTCATGTTTTCCAGAAGCTTGGCATATGGCTTGTCTTGCCGTGCATAATTAACCTGCTGGGTCTTCAGCATGCAGCTTTCCATTCACAACCTGTTTAGTACTCTTCCCTCTAATTTGTCTGAGAGTGAAGATGCACATACATAACACATCACTACATTAGGGGAACAGAAGAAACACAGTGAGCCTCATTCATCACTGTATTACCCTGCCAGAGGCTAAAGGCAGCCTGCTTACACTTGACATTGAAACTGGAATATTTGATAACTGTTGTATGTGTTACTGCCATGTGGCTCCAAAACCTGCTTCTACGAACAGCAGGAGAATTTATCTAGTCTTGCACTGGTGAAGAAACACAAGAAACCAGTTACTCTGCAGTATCTGGACAGTGCCAGCATGACAAGTATTCAGAACAAAAGCAAAACCAGAAGGCTCCAGTGACTTTCTGTATCACAGTTCTCTAGGTTTTGTTGGTGGAAAAGAGATACAAAGAGGTATTATAAATCTATGATTAAACTTCTAAGATAACACATTCGCCTTTGTGGAAATTTTTATAAACCCCTGAGTAGACCAATTACATATAGAGAGCCCATGGATCATGTCATCTTCAAAGTCTGGGAGTTCACCTATGTGTTTTTGTAATAAACACTTTTCCTGTCTGTAGTCCTATTTTGTGACATTACAAATCCTCTTGTGATCCATCACAAGGCAAAGAGATGAAGTCGCTGACAATCAGAACAACAACCACAGAAAGAAATTCCCAATTTTGATAATTTACCCAAAGGAGTCCCAGCAATCTGACCTAAGGAAACTGGGGAAAACAATTTGAATCCCGGCCAGCATTCAGAACTTCCAATGTGCTTTAAATTCTTGTGTCCAGCTTTAAGAACTGAACCTGAATAACTGTGTCAATCATATCTAAAGGCAGCTCTGTAACGCAATGTTGAAAAAAAGCCCCGCAGTACTATATGCTTCCAAACACGTACACTAGCCAGTCTGTGACCTACTTACCTGAGAAGCCTGTCAGCAGGGCGACTAAACAAGAAAAACTACTTTAGAGCTGCTGCCAGATACTTTGGTGACTTGCAAGTGCTAATTTCCCAGTCCATCTTTGCAGCACATTTTCATTCTCTAAGGAAATGGCCTTTTTTTTTTTTTTGGGTAACTCTAGATTTTTTTTTTACAACAGTAGCATTGACACATTTTGGGAAATACCACTGCTGCAATATTAACACGAGGTATTGATGGCTATGCACCTGAACAGAAGTGGTGTTGTACAGAATAGTGCAGATCCAATAGGATTTGGAGAATTCAGCATTCAGGAAAAACAGAGGACTAGATGTTTATTTGGAATCTAACTTGATATCCTAGCAATTCAATACTGCAGTGAAGCACACACATTCTTTACAAGAACTGGTGCTGGGTTAAAGCTAGACATATGGGTAAGCACTGATCAGAACATGGCCTTGCAAAGTCTGTAGTTACAATTCCTCAAACACAGATATGCCTTGGGCAAGTGTTTAAGGCTCTGGTGGTAATATATTTGTATCACATAATATGTGCCACAAGTAGAGGAGTATGAAAGGAAAAAATAGGTACTGTCTTTATTCTTTCACAGACATTTAATGAAATTCACCACAAGATCATGTTTAAACTTTGTGTAATAGGGTGCATAAAAAAAAATTAAATTCCGATTAATCAAAAGGAAGATTTTTCTAATTTCAGACAAACTCCCAAGTTTCCTCACTAAATCCAAACACAAGCTGTGCCTTCACACACAAAAGGAGAACTTAATCTTGTTTTTGAAGCCATTCTGAATTCAGAAAAGCAGCTAAGCCCAACGTTAAAAAAAAAGTTACCAGCAATAGAGCCAAGTGCTTGGGAATTTCCACTAAAGTAACAAATACTGTAAGTAACCAATTCCCAATACTGTAATTAAAAACTTTACTGCATAACCCCCCTAGATTCTTATCGTGCTTTGCCCCACTCCATGATCTCCAATAAACTCTAAATTTCCCAGCTCTAACTGATGCAATGGAGCTCTGCACAGGCACTGCAGCCTGCTCTGCCCTTTCAACTCATGGCAAAGGTCAGTGCATTTCATAATAGAATGTAGTATCGCCTTGATAAGAGGACATGACTAGGGTAGACTTAACCGAATATACTTTCCAAAACAAAGAAATCAGGCTCATACATGTCTCTGTTTCTCCGGGGTTCCTCCTGCTCTTTGTGGTGCCGCCTCCTCTGCCTGGCAGACACATTAGAAGAGGCTGAAGATGTTCCCGATTCAGAGTCCTCTGAACTCTGGCCGCCTGAGCCATGAACATCAAAGAGATGCTGCTCCACGGCTGAGCGGATTGTCTTCTCTAAATACCTGTCAAGCCGAAAAATAAGGTCAATTGAGCTCAAAGACTTTGCGGAGCTCCCTCTCTGCAACAATAAATAAAGCAAGGGTATCTGCGGGCTATATTTTTTTTATGATGGCAAAGCAGCACAAAATGTCCTAGGGCTACAACATATGCAAAAAGCAAAGCCAAAATCTTCAGATACCCTGCAGTTCAGGTCTCTCAGAAGAGCTGAGCCTTCCCAATTAATCTTGCTCTTTTTTATTTCTAGGGATGTTTGAACCTTCTGTAGAACATCTAATTTTACCTACTGCAACTACAGACACTGGTGTCTAACTTTCACCCTCCACTTTAAAAGTCCTTGGCCTGACAAAATTGTATCTGATCCCCAGCCATGCTGACACCGGTCAAGCCTGTTGTGCAGTACAAGCTCAGCAAGGCAATGGATCACCTGCAAGAAGATGATTCACTGCTGTCTCACACAGGGATGAGAGTATGCAAGCAGTAGCTCACTATAAACTCCTAACACGTTTAACTTTATGACCAAGCATGGATTTTGTTCTGAATTCGTTCTGTTTTCACACATTCTTGTGCCATGAACGCACCCAAAGCCACCCCTGATGTACTCTGGTGAGAGATCACAGTCACACCCAGGGGCAGCAAGAGAGCTTCCACACAAACCACAGCAAAGGATCCTCTGCAGTTACATCGCTTAAAGATGTGGAATTACTTGAACTTTCAACACAACCAAATCTCCTTCATTTTGGTACTCATATTTGCTTGTAATATTCCCTTCCATCCTTCATCAGAGGAAGCTTTTAGGGGCAAAATCTAATTTTTTGTTGTTGTTGTTTTTGCAAAGAGATCACATAGAAACACATTTTTTTACATCCCCACCCCATCTCTGTTTCTTGCAATGCTTAAGTAGTCTGCTGAAGAATGGGTTTTTCAAACACGCTTGTCCAAAGTCCCTGTATAGCTTCTACTGTTTTTTTTTCATAATTAAAACGTTATTTCAGGATTTGCTGGTTAATTTTTAACTGAGTAGATAGAGCATGGGATCCTGTACTTGGGCTGACTTCCCCTTTACAGAAGTTGTGTTCAGTTGCTATACTTGAAAGTCTGCTGAGACTGCAGTTCCCAAAAAAAGTCAAAATACCTTGGCAACTGCAAACTCCCACATGGTTTAACTAGCCAAGTATGCCTGTAGTTCACTATTGACACAAATCAGTTCTGCAAACCCATCAGCCATTGGGAATTTCCAGCTCTGGCAAAGGAACCAACTATTAGCTCTGCTGCTCCCAGTTATGGTAGTGGGGTCAAGTCACATCCTCTGTTGAGATGCAACAGGGAGCCAACAAGAGCAAGAGGATAACACAGTGCAAATAGCTTCTCTAAATATGCAAGTTTTGCATAACCAAAACATCACAGGCACAGTGCGAGCGAAGAACCAAGGGCCTGAGAATTTTTCAGAAGGAAGTGATTTATTATCATTGCAGATGATCTGCTTTGTTGGGAAACTGGCTCTTTTTTTTTTTTTGTTAATATAAGACCAACCCTTAAGGAGAAATCAAAGAATAACCAGTGATACTTAAAAAAGCTCCAATATGCAAGAAGGATAGCTACAAAATTGCAAGAGACACTTACTCTCCCGTAGCAGGAATGTTGCTACTGACTTGTGATACATGGGCACTGCATAAAAGAAAAAAGAGAAGAAAGTTAGATCTTATCATCACAATAAGTTCTTGAAAACTCTTGTTCTTTGCAGCGCTAAGACTTAAAGGTATGAGCTGTCTCAACAACAATTGCCTGCGCACGCCACTAGTTTTCCCCTTAAGGGATTTTCTCTCCCACTGTGAAATGGCACATTTTGACAATGCCAATATTCTCAAGAATTAATTTCCCTGTCATTCCCGTGCATTAGGCCAAGGTCTAACAAAGTGTTTCAACCTCAACACACCGCAGATTTTTTTTGCTTTCTTCTGAGCTTTCTGCTGCTGCCAACTGTTTTAGCCTCATCACAAAAGTCCTTGTCTTTTGAGGCTGACTTGAAAATGTATATACACTTAATATTTAACAGCTCTCTGATATTCATGTTCTTTGCTTCACATTTTAAAAAAATAAAACCTACGTTCTCTTCTTTGCCTTTTATCTTGGGCTGTTTTCAGGCTCAGAAAAAGCCAACACAAATGTGGTCAAATGGAGTAACTGCTTGCTGTTTAAAGTCCTTCTGAACAAGTTGACCTGTCACCTGGCACAGCTGTCACTGCCTTCCTCCCTCTGCCAAGCTGAGTCCCATCCTGCCTCCTTTTCCCCCACACTGACTCAGCTTTGCAGCTAAAGTGATTTTTTTGCCTATTCACCCCTCCTGTTAGGTCCTGTTGACCTCCGTTAGGTCAAATAAGCTACAGGCCTAGGAGTTCATTTCAAATTATCCCCACATCAACACAGGAATTAGTAACACTGACTGATATATCCCAATAAAATGGCATTGTGGTCAGGGTATGAGCCGGGATAGATGCAAAATGTGTTTCCTGCCAAAGTAGCCATTTATTGCTTTCAGTCTTCACCAGTTCCTCTTAAACCTTTCCAGTGCAGAACCATCAACAGCTGACTTCCCTTCACTACCCAGAGGTTTCCTCTGTTCCTCAAATGTTGTGCACTTCACTGTATGGGCCTAGAGTTATCTAAGAAGCTGCAACACTCTCAGATAACCACTCTAGCAGGCAACAGACGATAGAAGGGTAAGCAAGGAGTCACTACAGCTATCAACAAAACAGCCCGACTCCCGATTTACAAACCCCACAACCACCCAGCTCCAAATCAGACTTGCAATATGCTTCAGCTTCCTTAGGCTGAACCAGTGTGTTCAGCTCCATGTGGGTTAAGCAACGTGCCCTAACCACACCCTCATCCTTTACAGTCCCAGCTTCACTCAGTGCACCTCTCCAGTCCAGGGACAGGTCCCTGGAGTGGTGGCATACCAGGAAAGCAGTCATGGACTTGCCAGTATATCCCACGTGACCTGCACAGCACCAAAGCAGCTGCGTCATTCATATGATTTCATGAATAGAAGACATACAAACAAGTACTACTGTATTTATTAGTACGGACACAAAATCTGCATATAGGAAACAAAAAATTTGCAAGATTCCTCTCTTCCCACATCT
>NW_016690375.1:168805-332721 GCF_001604755.1 Lepidothrix coronata
GACACAAAATCTGCATATAGGAAACAAAAAATTTGCAAGATTCCTCTCTTCCCACATCTAACATGTTGACTATTAATTACTGGATGGCTTTGCAATTTGAAGAGCATGTTTCAAGCATTCTACTTGCTTTCTTGTTCATTTACAGAAACTATTTGGCCTCTTCCCAGTCCAAAACTATTTTTTAAGACCTGGCCTCCCATGGGAGACATATTAGCAAGCAAGGAGCTAGTGTGGTAGGCTAATAATTCATATGCTGGCTACTGCTCCTACACATGTGGGAGCAGGTTAATATTGGATCAACTTTCTCTAATACTTACATGTAATACAAAATGAGCAAGGGTGTTATCACACCCTTCTTCTCTGTTTTCATGTCAGGAAAGTGGTAGTGGAGAGGAAAAAACCAACTGTTTGGATTCTATTTTTTTTTTAAACATCTTTAGGATATAGGTTTATCTATCCATACATTTTTTATAGCACTCCAATACATTCTGTAGTTGTCTAATTCACAGTTAACTGTGTGCTTTACTAACACCAATTCAATTTTAAGTACATTAACTCAACTAATTAATAATATTGCATATTTGCGTAACGATTCCTTTGTGGTATCTAGAAAAGCCCTACTCAGACAACACCAATGCTAGAGAAAAGACAGTAATATGGTAATTTTCAAACTACTGACAAATAACCAGGAAGTATGCATATAGTTTCGTGGCTGAGTGGATGACTACAAAATGAAGGTGTGACATTCTGATTTTACTATATTTCCCTTCTAAATACTTCTTCCTTGTGTAATGAATCCAAGTTTATTCTTAATTCTGTGATATTTTAATGCTCTTTCATTAGCCCCTTCTCAATAAGACAGAGACTTTAAATCTGAGTTTTTCAAGATACCCCAACTTCCCTTTAATTCCACAACTGGTAACTTTTCTGGCTATTTCATTTTGAAGCCTAATTTAAATGTATTGCTAAATTGCTTTACTTACTCTCCACCAACCTTTCTTACATTGAGGAAGTTCACATCCAAAACAAATGGTGGAGGGTACAGAGTTACACAGTGGTTTTAGGATTTGAGCCTGCTGCAGGACAGAGCAGGAGGTGCACGAGCACGTTAGCAAACCCAGGGAAAGACACCACCCAGTAAGGATTTCACAGCCCAGAAGAGCAACCAGGCAGGCAGGGTGTATCCTGCGGGGTTTTCCAAACTTCTTGGGTGGCAAAACTTGCTCTGCTGTTGGATTTACGCTTCACGGAGCAGGCGAGGCAAGCCTTGCTTAGAAGAGCCCTCTTGGCATGCCCACCCGTGCAGGCAGCTGCCTTGGAAGGGCTGCCTTGCTCAGTAAATCATCCAGACAATGGGAACTCATGTTCTGCTACAGTTCATTATTTTCTCCTCACATCTGCTCCATTTCACTGATACGTATGGTCAATTATCTCCACAGCTAGATTATCTTTATTAAATTACGCAGCTGCTGCAGAGCATGCTGAGAAACACCGACTTTTGATAGAATTTAGAGGTTCTTCTCTGGTGACAGAAGGCAGCAGGACAGTTTCCCAGTGCTGGGGACTTTTACTTTCAGAAAGCCAGCCAGAAAACCTGCATCAAGGCACACAGCTGTTTTAAGTGCTATAAACTTTTGAACTGGCTTCTTATAACCCTCATGCTTTTCCTTTTAGGAAGTCTGACCTCTAGCACTTCCTAGTGTTGTCTAACTTGTTTACTCAAGTCTTTTTTGCTCACTTTCAGAGGTTCTCCATCAACTCTGAATAAAATCTTGCTTCACACATAAGGTAAACTCTTACTGCATGGTCTCTTCTCCCATTCTGTTTCAACCTCAAGTACGGGAAGGTGGTATTTTCCTTCACTTTAAAGCACATTAAAGCTTGCCTGCCCCCCTAACTAGTACTCTCTACGTTTAAAAGATGTGCACTGAAGTGAGAATTATCTCATTCAATGTCTGCACCTTGTTTAGTCAGTGCTGGCCATTCTGTGATAGCAGACAAATAACTGAGTTGGACAGCAAAGCCCCTTCTCCAAATTTCTTTCATTCAGGTCACTGCTGATGTTTTAGCTTCCAGGTAAAAAGAGCAAAGAAAAAAACATCAAACAGAGCAAACTAACTTTACTGGCACAGTATTTTCCCAGACTGGGTTTTCATTTATGAAGTCAATTAATTACTTCCTGACAATACTTAATGGCCTAAATCATAAGCTAGACTTACAATCTGGTGCTAAGGTCATTCATTGCTGAGATTTATTTACAATCCAACTGTTTATTCAGGAAGCAAAAGGGTTGGTTTTTTTTCCTGTTTTTGCTTTTTTGAAAGCCAAGCACAACAGTAAGAAAGCCTCAATAGATGCAAAAACTTTCTACCGTTTTGCCACTCCAGCACAGTCAAGAATTTTTAAATAGGTTCGACATTTCAGACAGGAAATTTCTGAAGTCCTCCTGAATATATTATTTCAACCCATGACCTAAGAAATTTCTTTTCATAGGTACTTAAATAGTCTAAACACTACCCACTCTCCACACTGTGACATGCAATACAGCAGGCTCACGGGGGATCCATTTTAAGACAACTACTTCACTTTATATTTTCATATAAAATAATGAGATTAAAAATAAAAGAGATGTGCTCTTAGTTACTGGGATGTCTCATCACACAGATGACACACTTTCAGTATTTTTCAGCATCTCCATGCTTTCAGAAACTCAGATTGAATTACCCTTCCTTTAAATGTGGTACGTTATTTTTGACACTACCTTCTTACTATGCAGAAAACTAACCTCACTAAAAGCAACTGTCTTCACGATTCCTAATCTTTTTCACTTACATTGAGATTATCCTTTCTGATGGATGCACACTGACACCTACTGCTTGGAGCAGAGACAACCCTGAAGGGGATTCATACAGGCCACATGAATTAGCTCGGTGAATTTGGATGGCTGTGTCGCACAGGTTCCCCTACAGAGAAGGGAGATACACCTCAGGGAGCATCAGACCTGCATGGTAACTGGACACCCAGAGCAGGGGCACCCAGTGGCCTGGCATTTACTTTCAGCTAGGGCTGATGTGATGCAGGACATGAACATGCATCACACAATGTAACCATGATCTGCAATGGGGTCCAGCATTCCTGTGGGCCTTAGGACCTCTTATGGCATGTCCATAGAGGAAGAAGTGTCCAGCAGCAAGGTGGCCAAGCAGATGTGAAATCCAGAACAAAATTTTTCAGCTCCTTCAGGAAACTGACCTGATAACAAACAGAGTAAAACATCTTAACCGATACTACAGGTTAAGAATACTTGACTTGCATTATAAAAAAAGAGTTGTCTCAAATAACAACCGTTAAAAGGAGAAACAGTCAGCTGTACTGAATACTGCCAACAGGATGGATATCTGTACTTCTAGGAGAAGAAGTATTAAATCAGGTGAAACTGTCCAATGCCTTGCCCTGCACACATGGGTATTTAATTCAATTTTTGGCATTGCTTGTGATGTCAGCTCTCATCTCAATTTCAGTTTAATGCTCTACATGTTAGCAAGGAAGCTCCACACTACAAAGCTTTTGCTTTTTCCCCCCTGTAATATCACCCTGCCTTATCTCAGGATGTATTCACTGGGAACTCCTCTGAAACCATCTACCTGACTAACCTCAAATCTAAAGCATATACGGCAGCACAAAGCGTGTCTGTAGATCCTCTGACTTCTAAAAACTCATAGCACCTGTTGAGCAGAATTGTGCTTACAAGGAACTGCTGCTGCCAGATGCTGCTTCATTACCTGAAACTGCAGACTGTTCCTCAGTACTGATTACTCAGTACAGCTGGCATCACAGTCTCATTACAGAATTACACAAGGAGCAGTGCTTTGCACTTTTTAACAATCTCAACTCCATTTACCACAAGGTTTTGTTACAAAAGGTTTTGGAACGTAAACACCCTTCGGGGAGACTCCCTGGATCAATCACTCTGCAAGATTCTCCTCTTCTTTTACAGTGCAGAAATCTCCTTGCGTGCTACTGAGCACAGCTGAACCAACAAATTATCTGACCAAGGACTACAGAGAGGGAGAGGATAACCCTGGTCAGCAGTAAGCGAATGGACTCAAATCTCACATCTCTCAAATTGGTCAAGCTGACCTCACCCTTATAATGCCCAACAAAAGAGGCCTTCAGCTACAAAATTAATAATTTTCTGCCAAAATTTATTCATAGACTATTTGTACACATTTCCTCTTGCATCAGTATTGTTATTTAACACAAACAATCCTTCCCTTCTGTCTAAAACTCAGAATGAATATGTATCCTCTGGTTTCTTATGGTGACTAAGACCTCTATGCTCTTTTCTCCGTCTTATAACAGGGTCTGCCCATTTCTTTAATCATCTTCATAAACCTAATGCCATTGGAACACAAGTTATTGAAGCTGTGCAGGGCCTCATACTGAAAATAATTCCTTTGTATATCCATTGTCATGTGATTACTTCAACTTGAAGATTTTCATCCCATGCCTCCCTTCCATCCCTCCATGAACAAATATGCCCACATCCTTTTCTTCCTTGGCACTTCCAAATGCGAGGAACTCCCCTTTCACGTCAAAGATTTTCATTATTAGTCCTGAGATATATGACATTATTACCTATGTTATTATTTTTATACTATATCTTATATTTGATGCTTATCTTTATATATATATATATATATATATAAAAAAATCACCCTATATAATATCTCACTACCATATATTTTCTCCCAGAAGACACTCCCAACCCATTCATCCATCCTAAATTTCTGCTATAAGCTCAGTTCGTCAACATGATTTGATTTTACTGTGCCAGTGGTTATTAAAGAAAAAAAGTCCATGACATTTAAGGAGCTCCAGCAGCAATCTCCTTGCTCTATAGGTCTCATCCCCTCCCTGCCCATCTTTAAGTTCTAGTACTAATGTCCTTTTTTCCATATCGATGGCATGATCTAAAACATTTTGCTGATGTCAGATAGATTAGGCATATTACTTTTCTTCCTCTCTCTGTAAAGTCTTATAAAAATAATTTTGCTGTGTGGTTGCCACCACTCTTTACAAACCTATGTCACATTTTGCCTCATTTACTGCTTACTCTTGTACCATTAATGACTGCTTATTTCCTTACAAAGCAGCAGTGGTGATAAACTCTATAATTGATCTTGACTTTCCCAATGTCTAAAGGAAAAAAACACAACTTAAAAGTTAAGACCTTCAGTATTGGCCTTATTGTTAAAAAGACCAGCCAGGGAAATATCTCCATTTCTAGTTGACACGGTACAGCACTGAATAATCAAGCCTCTGGTTTGATTCTCCCAAAACTGGTCTATGGGGGTGTGCTGGTTTTGGCTAGAGTAGAGTTAATTTTCTTGACTGTGGCTGATACGGGGCTGTGTTTTGGATTTGTGCTGGACACGGGGTTGATAATATAGAGATGTTTCGGTTTTTGCTGAGCAGGGCTTATGCAGAACCAAGGCCTTTCCCACTTTTTGTACTGCCACACTGGCAAGGAAGTTGGGGGTGCACAAGAGGCTGGGAGGAGATACAGCCAGGATAGGTCACCCAAACTGACCAAAGGGATATTCCATACACTGCAACATCATGTTTTGCATTTAAAGTGGGGGGAAGACGGAAGAAGTGGGAGGCGCTTGGAGTGATGGTGTTTGTCTTCCCAAGTAACCGTTACATGTGTTGGGCCCTGCTCTCCTGGAGATGGCTGAACACCTGCCTGCCCATGGAAGCAGTGAATTGATTCCTGGGTTTGCTTTGGTTGTGTGAATGGCTTTTTCCTATTAAACTGTCTTTATCTCAACCCACAAGTTTTCTAGCTCTTACCATTCCAATTATCTCCCCAGTCCCTCTGGTGCAGGAGTAAGCGAGCGTCTGGTTGCTGGCTGGGGTTAAACCATGACAGAGGGACACAATGCTCCTTCAGTCTGGCAAAGCCAAGTATCATGCAGTGTTTGGAAGCTAAAGAGCTCTTGTTCCCACTTATTTAACTTGTATAATTATCTATATGGAAATACTGCATAAACACAGCAGTGGCTGCTCTGTACCTAAACATTCATGATTCACTTCAAGGATTACTTGAACAGTATATCAAATTTTATAAATGTGGCTGGTAGTAACAGAAATATATTTGACCATCAGACAGCTAAAGGAAACAGTCTCCCCTTCCTTGCCCATGGTGTGAAACACAATTCCTACATATGTCATGCACAGCTCTGGGGCAGCAATTAGAACAGTCAAAGTTGCACTGAAAATTGGCCACCCACTCAAGTTCTCAGTTGTTGAAGCACCATGATTTGCCCAGCCAGCATCAGCTCTCCTGCCAAATTAACTGCACTTGGCAACTGACCGCAGGAGGACACATTTCTGATGTGTGATAAATAGAAGCAAGACTTACAAGCTGTTCGCTTTATTTACAAGTAACTGTATCCCAGCAACGTTACAAAAGATACAAGCTTGGCATGAAGCCTTTGTCTCAAGGTATGCTGCTCCCTCTCTGCTCCTACAAGCCATTCCTTCACTTCCCAACTATGTGCTTATTCCTGACTGTTTCCTTCCTATTTGCAAGACAGATTCCCATGGAAAGCCACCCCTTCATTGCAATGGACAGAAACTTTCTTCCCCACCCTAATATCACAGAATCACAGAATATGTTGAGTTGAAAGGGATCCACAATTATCATTGAGTCCAACTCTTAGCCCTGCACAGGACCATTCCCAAGAATCCCACCATGTGCCTGAAAGCATTGTCCAAATGCTTCTTGAATTGTCAGGCTTGGTGCTGTGACCACTTCTCTGGGGAGCCTGTTCCAGTGCCCAATCACCCTTTGGGTGAAGAACCTTTTTCTAATATCCAACCTAAACCTCCCCTGACACAACTTCAGGCCATTCCCTCCTGTCCTGGCACTGGTCATCAGAGACAAGAAATCAGTGTCTGCCCCTCCTCTTTCCCTCATGAGGAAGTTGTAGACTGCAATGAGATTTCCCCTCAGTCTCCTCTTCTACAGGATGAACAGCCACTCCTCATACGGCTTCCCCTCAAGGCCCTTCACCATCTTCACTGCCCTCCTTTGGACACTCTCCAATAGCTTAATATCTTTCTTATATTGTGGTGCCCAAATCTGCACACAATATTCAAGGTGAGGTCGCACCAGTGCAGAGCAGAGCGGGACAATCCCCTCCCTTGACTGGCTGGCAATGCTTTGCCTGATGCCCACATTTCTATTTAAAATGTTCAAACTTGCTTTCAGGAATGTCCTGCTTTGATGTCAGTTTGGTCAGGTTCACCCCTGGCTCCCTATCTCCTTGGCAATCTTGACAAAGTCAGCTGAAGACAATCTCCTTCATGCATAATTTTTCCATAATCCAGGAAAGGGCTTGGAAGGACAGTTTTAAGCAGTAAGATAGATGGAAACATAATGAAAGCCTAAAATGATCTGAAGGTCACGTTTAGCCAGAAAGAAAGAGGAGGACCATTTTCAATGGAAAGACAGGATGAAGATTTAAACTAGGGAAAACTTGAGACAGGGGAATGTATGTATGCAGCTACAAAATAATCTCACAATGGAAAAGGGAGAACCTCCTCAGACAGTTCAGAGCTTTTGAGCCCCAGACTGGGCAACATCTTCACAAACACACTTCAGGGAATGATGGTGTATCAACAGGAAGGCAGACAAGATCATGCAACCAGGCTAGTCCATGAACAGTTCACTGACACACATTTCTGCACAGTATGCATTAAATGCAGTGTTTCTATAGTTTGTTAAAAAAATCTTAAAGAAAAAACCCAAGCTACAAAGATAAATAGAAATACATACAAGATAATTAACAAATTTCAGAGATCGCTGTAAGAATTCTAATTATCACTGCTCTCACATAAAGCACCACTGGGATTTCTTTTTATTTGTTTAAACTCTGCAGAGATCAAAGAACCCAATTATAATATCTGGCCCTTCCTGCTCTGCAGCCCTTCACTGTTATAATTGCCCTGGCTCCTGTTCTTCCACTAAGTATAAATGAAAGCACTGGAATTGAGCCTGCTACGGAAGCAAGCAGAGCAAACTTTCACTGATGTCAACAGAATTAGACCATTTTTACAAGCAGTGACTTTGCCCTCCAGTTGGCAAAACAAGAAACACAATTTGTTCAAATGCAGCGTGAGCACCATTCCCTCCAGGGAGGCTTGCTGGGGACCCAGGCACTCTCCTGCTCTTCTGGGCTGCAGCAGAGAAGCAGTTGCTGTATGGGCTGCTGACTCACCATCTGGTTCCTGATTTCTTTCTGAGCAGCACATGCTGCGAGTTCCTCAAAGCTTGTGGCAAAAATCTCTCCTGTGCCTGCAGATTATAAACTACTCAAGACAGGCACCTAAGCTACATAACAAATCAAAGAAAAGAGGAAACCCATGTCCATCTTCTAATTAAGAGTTTAAAGCCCAGGTCTATTCTGTAAATACAAAAAAATCGCAACAGAGTTTGTATCTTCAAAGACTTATCTCACTAACTGAGCAATAATTACAAATGTAACATTAATCTTCACTTTGATTACAGTTTTTTCAGCATTTCTGGCACCCCTCCCCACATTTAATTCCAATAACGAGTCAAGCCCGCACAGAAAAATAAATTTAAACAACTGAGTAAATACCTCACATAGAAGGGTGACATAGGCCGCTCATCTTCTTGGGAGCTAAAAATAAAACATATTTTTTAAGGTTAGTATGCAGTTCTGGCTTGTATGTGCAGTTCAAGATACTCACTCTTAACAAGTAGAGATAACAAAAGTGAAACCTGCTACAGAGGTAACACGTCTACTTCGTCTCCTGGTTTTACACATGGAAGAAACCTTTAAGTCACGTTCCTTAAATCCTGGCAACCTAAGTCACATCTCAGTGTCCACAAATGTGGTGTAACAGATCTCCTGCTAGACAGCCAGAAGTCATTCAGACTCTGCAGCAGTGCAAGGACTATTCCCATAGCAACAATAAAGCATTTTCTGCCAGCAAAACCAAGAGAGCCCTTTGCTGCCTGCTGTTCCAGAATTAAACAATCTGCCTATTAAAGCCAAATTTGACAAAAAACCACAAATGACATCTTGAGTAACCACAGAAATGGCCATAGGTGTATGCACGAGGCTACAAATTCCCCAGTTTTACTGCTCCTGTGGAAAGCGTATTTGACTATACCAAAATTTCTGTAGGCTTGACATCAGGGACTGCCATCGGCTGGCATAGAGATCCCCTGACAAAATGGTGTTTTAGTTGTCAGCTGGCCTGAACAGCCCTGATCCAGCTCAGCCTGTCTGTGCTGGCACAAGCCTAAGAACGAGCTGCTGGGACACTGAAGCTTAAAGGTGTGGTGGACTGATGGCTTAAGTCAATGTAAGACCATGCCGCTGTACGAAGGGGTTGAAACAAATTTCACCTACTCATTCCAAACTGAGAAACAGTCAGTTTTGCAGGGTATTTAAGACTTCTAACTCTCCAGAACAGGACACCTGGCTTCCTCCAAGCACACAGGATATGCCACTGAGGTCAGCAGCTTGAGCAAGCTGCAGTCAGCCACTGCTATGGGAGCACTGAACGCCGCTGTGGCTCCCAGAGCTGGCCAGCACGCAGAGCAGAGCAGTGCAGTGCAGTGCAGGGGGACAGTGCCTGCCTGTGAGCTGAGGTCAACATCACCTGAACAGTCTTTGTGAGAAACTGCTATGGCTTTGAGAGTGCCTAGAAAAAGTGGATGGAAACATGGAAGTGCCTACTATTGCCCTTCCCAGAAGACAACCTGCAAAAAAGGCACAGGTAAGAACCTCTGCCAGGTACAGGCTCCCTCCCCTGACGGCATGCACAGTCTCCCAGCTTGCATGCATGTTATCACTTTATTTAGCACTTACAGAATATATATTTTTGTAAGTGTAAAGAAGCTACTTTAAATTCACAAAGCTGCTGGTGAAGTTTTTTGCTATGTTCAGTTCATTGTGTTAGTAGCTGTACTTGCATCTCAATGCAAACAAGTCCCAGTGTTGGACAGAAAACATGAAAAATGTTTTCTCACACAGAGGAAAGTTCACAGCACCATCAAGATTTCTGTTCATCAATGCAACTTCAAATGCCAACACCAAATGCTGCTTTATGTACAAGTGGCAGTTGTCAAAGCCACATCAAACATGCTTTCTCTTCTATCATAAACCCCCTTCCTTATCTCAGGATTTGTAATTACTTTCCAAGTCACTGAAGCACAATGATACTGCAAAAGTCCAAATAGCTTTTTTACATTCATGCTCCCAATATTTGCTTTGACAGATCAGATGGAAAAGCAGTATTCAGCAGGGACTCTGAAACTTCTTGCATTTCCTTCCTGTTCTTCCACAGCAAGTACAACTGCTGCTCTGTAAGTTCAAGAAAGCTTTATATCTGTACAAAAAAAAAATCAATATCCACCCATACAAAGTAAGAGAGGAGAAACAAATATTTAAAGAACATTAGCTGGGAATGGCAGACAAAACAGCTCTTACCAAGTACCAGCTTCATTCAGATCATTACGTCTCAGAATTTCACAGCTGGTAATAATTGTAGCTGTGCATAACCTCTTTTACTAAATAATGGTTTATAGTTTTACACATGCAGCACTGATCAGTAGCTGAATCTGGGATGAATACCTCCAAGTTAATTAGTATGAAATCCAGACTTCTGAGAAAACCATAAAAGTCTTCTAAGATCTCCTGCATCTGAGTAAAGCATATTACCCGTTTCTCCACTAAACCATTAAAAACAGCATATCCCAAACATCTTTCCCTAACTTCATGCACCTTAGCCAACTCATTAATGTAAGCTGGAAGATATGAGCTGTCTAAATTGCAAACAGATTTAAAGCAGTTATTCCACACAATTTGTAATCTCTCAAATTAGATGTGAGACTACCAAATCCTACTCCAATCACTTAGCACACAAAGATTCTGTTTTGATTATAACACTTTATGAAATAATGGATTATTCCCACTGAAAGGTAATAAACTGATGCACTTATATTATACACACAAGCACAGCTTAGTTTAATGAAAGAAATGGAAATTGCACGCAAGAAGTTTTAAACCTGTATATACCTAACCACATGGTTTCAGACAGAGAAGTGACAGGCAAGGGAGCAAAAATGTATAAGATGTGATCATAAATGATCACCAGTTGATATTACACAATAAATGGGCTAGAAATTGCTTTAAAACCTTCCACACAGCACTCTTTGTCACTATAACTCACACTATGCTGATTAGAAAACAAACGCTCACTTATTTTTAAAACAAGCCCCTTGAACTAAAAGGCTTACTAATATTGCTAGGAACCCCTGTCTACCATGTATCCTTTCAAAAGAAAATGCTAGAAGTCGCTAAGATATGTTTAACATTTAACTGCACTGTACTGTACTTGGGTTGCATAATTCCTCTTTGGTTAAAGGGATGTATAACCCTTCGAGAAAGAAGGAAAAGCTTAATACCTGGCACACTGACTGGGCAAACCAAGTCAGATTCCCACAGTATGGACAGGACAAGTCATTCTGATGAGCAGCTCTTACATAGTTTAAATTTCTACCTTGCCCAGCAAAGAATTTACCCATTAGACAAACAGGTTTAGCAGTAGATTAAGTTTTGGGGTTTTTTGTTTGTTTGGTTGGTTTTTATCCTCAAAGTTTGTCTAGCTTTACACATGCTTTATAATGAGAAGGCACTAAAAGGATGAAATAACTTTAAAAAAACCCCAGTTATTTATTCAGCTATCCCTGATTACCTGGCCAAGCAGGTGAGTGCAAAATACAGCAGTCTCTTTTAACTCAGGCATATAAATAGTTCCCCTAAGTCAAGGGAATAAACCGAAATTAATTGCTTCCATGAAATACTTGGGAGATTACCTAACTGTTGCCTTCTTGCTAAAAACCAAAACAAATACCAGCCAAACTAAAAACAAACAAACAAAACCAAACAAATAAACTTGTTCTGTTTATTTCAGAGCTAAAGAAGTAATACTGTTATGTTTGTGACCTCCACTGAGCTAGCAAAACAGTTTGTCATACTGGAAGGAACACCAGTTTAGCCCATCAGTTAGTTTAGCACATTTTGGGATTTTCAGGCACATGTATTTTACAGCATTTACACAACTCATCCTTTCTGTCTCAGAGAAAGGAAATAGGAAAGCCTGGGTGAAGTCTAACTGTTAAACGATAAATTTCCATCACAGAAGGGCAGTTACCTTTTTTTGCCTCCCTCTTTTGCAACAGGAATGTTACAGTCAACTGTTCACCCCTCACATCCTTAAACAATAATGGCCATTTTTTTTTTTTTTGCTGATGGTGTCATAGAACCACAGAATTGCTGAGCGTGAAAAAAACCTCTAAGATTATCAAGTTCAACCATTAAATCAACTTGCCCTTCAAGGGAGCTGCTGAGCCTATTGCAGAACACCCACTTAGACAGAAAGTTCCTAATTTATTTACAAATATATGGGCTACCCCTGTCTCAGCCCTCTCCTCAACGGCCTGAGCTCTCAGCCCAAGTCAGAGGGTGGCTCAGGGTCCTTCCTCCTTGTTTTATTTGCACTTAACTATCAGCAGTTCTTCTGTCTTGGCTTCCTGGCACTGGAGCCTCCATTGCAAATCCACTGCTGCTTTCCTATTATTCCACATCTCTTTTCAAAAGATAAATGGGACATTTAGTGGATGGAATTAAATTAATACACTGTGTTGCTGGTTTGGGGGTTTGTGAGTTCTCTTTACAATCATGAAAATGTACTTTGACTGAAGTGTCAACATTCTACACCAGAAATGAAAGGCCTAGAGACTGTCAGGGTCTTGCTGCTCAGCCAAGGTCATGTTTTCCTAGTGCCTTGCCATAGACTTTATTTGTTCTGACCTCAAAAGTTAGATAAGGAAACAGCTCACTTTCAATTCCACCACGGATATTCTGGACTTCAAAAGAAATTAATTGCCTGTTTAGTGAGAATACTTCTTTCAGGCAAGGCAATAGCTGCTTTTAATTTTAATGCAATCAAACCAAAAGGCATTGAAAAGTCGGTGTCAAATTACTAATGATATCAAAAGTTAACGCAGCTTTTGAAGGCAGGAGAAGGAAGGTTCAAGCTTGAGTCTCCTCTTGTTTTCTTCTCATCATTCAGAACCACCGTGCCTTCTTGGATTAACAGACATGCAATTTTTGCATTTACAGAGGATATTAACATTATGGTTTATTTACTTGTTCCGACATTCAACACTAAGAACACTAAAAACAGCTTCAAGGAAACGCTGATTTTCAGGCCACAGCAGTGCTTTTTGCTGAATGTTTCGTCTTATTCACAAGTTTTTCAGCACTTCTTCACCCCCTTAAGTCAATTCCTCATAAAAGTTATTTCAACCTTGCAAAAAATGCAAGATTGAAACAGCTCATGAAAATTTATTGCATACTTATTTTCTCAGTAGAGCAATTTACTCATAGCTTGTGCTTCGCAGCAGTGGGTAAAAGGCAATGTTTTTGCCAAGGAGAAATACCAGGCAACATAAGCTTTTTCCTTCAAATAAATCCTTCAAAACAAACTTCCTTCAAATAAATATTGAGGTACATTATGCAAAAGAAGGAAGAATAATGCCACCCTCGATGCAAGACTAACTGTAAATTTCATCTAACATAACAGTGTGGTGATATAATGGTCAACATTAAAGTCAGCACCTACCATCAATTACTGAGCAATACCACCCTTGCTCTGTACACCTAAAGAAGGGGAAGGCAGGAATGCCCTATATGCACTATTTAAGAAACAAATGCTTAATAGCTATTTCTTTGTGAGTTATTTCCATGAAAACATTTTTATTTTCCCTGAAGAGTAACTTTTATAAATCAAAACCATAACATGTTGTTCCAGATATTTATCTCCAGTCTTCACAATAGTTATGCTTATACCTAACCATGCATACTACTGAAACTTAAATAAGCTACTCAGCCAACGAATGGCATGTCAAAATATGAGGCTGACAACGCAGCTTCTTTATTCTGAACTCACATACTCCGCAAAACATCTCCAATGAATTGGGTGGGAGTGGATTGGTATTGGTTTAAATATTAATCTCCAAAGGATCTCACCATCTTCCCCAAAGCTGTTTCTTCAGCAGTGTTTTTCCTAAAGTCTCTCAACTAAATTACATCTTAAGCATGTGAGATCCCAGTGGGCAGCAACATAACTGCAGAGTTGAAGAAAGAGACTTTTTGAGGAAGAGTTCCCCATTTGCCTTCCAAAACAGAAGCTTCTGCTTCTTGTTTTCTCTGGCACTCAAAATACCTGTATTACTACTCCACAGAGACAAGCTGAGGTAAATATGAACAATCACTTTGTCTCGTCTGAGGAGCACTTACTACTTCTTGTTCTATTTGCCACAGTCACGATTAAGGCACAAGGACCCAAGCCTAGAGTAGGAGGTTTTTAATTCTAGGAAACACTATCATAGAGCACAGCAAAACATAATAAGAATATAGTGCATTATCCAGAGGCATAACTGCACCAGCTGTGCGTGAGGGGGCACTGAGATTGAGGCACCTTACCTGAACAGGAAAAAAACCTACACTGAAGACTTTTTGCACACCTCCTCCCACTTCAAAGCAACATCAGGGATCAGGGAGTACAGGCTACCCCATAGCAAGGTGCAATAAGCAGAACTTGTTGCTAATTAAATGCCCCTGTGAGCAAGAGGCTGATTTTCCATTTTATATTAACATATCTGAATATCCCAGAACCCTTGACAGCATAATTTTGTATAATGATTTTCTACCTACTATCCCCCTAGATTGCAAATATGTTTATCTTTTATAAAATGACATCAATGTTAAACAGCTTGCTTTTGTTGTTTTACTTCTTAAACTACTTGGGTCTTATTATGAAAGACAGGGCCGTGTCTTTCCTTCTACTTGTGGTTTGGCAATAGCTCTAACTGGGTTAAAACTAAAAAATGGGTCAGAAAGAGGTGGAATGAATGTACCAGCCAAAGTCTCACCTCATCTCAGAATTTAACAGTGTAAAGTTGCATAACACACACATACCTGTTGCACTATAATGGTGAAGAACTGTTACTAGGTAACCAGTGATTTCAGTTTCAGGATTGTTTGTTAAAAGCTTGCAGACTTCAAATAAAGGTATCTCAGAGCCCAGCTTTTAGGTAAATATTCATACTTTTTTGCTTAATCAGGTGGACACCCCAGAAGCAAACATCACAGAAAAATTCCATCTCACTTTCCTCTTTTAGTCAGAGCCCCCCCCCCCCCTCAGTTGTACTCAGGAACGGTTTTCCATAGGTTCCTACACTCACCATGTCACAGCTGTGACAAGATAAGGCACCCAGCTGTGGGCCAAATCTGAGTTTGTAAGGCAAAAAAATTACATAAAATTCACATAGCATTTTGTAATAAGCTATGACTTGTGGAAGATGAGAACCACAGGTCTGAATTTCTCTTCATTCTTCCATCAGAAGAAAAAACACCCAAACTCAAAGCAAACAAAGAAAAAGTTAGATACAAATTCTCAGAGAGCATACCTCACATACATATTCCAGAACGTACTTTGTTAGGGCTTGTCAAGCCCTCCCAGTATCTTGGGCAGAAAGTGATAACAAAGTCCAAAGGATCAGACATATTTACAATACAACTTTACACACAGATGCTCACTAATGTGTTAGAGAACACAGCAGCCATTCAAAAGAAAAAAGAATAAAGTGTGTTGGAATACAAATGGTGTTCTTGGGCTAAAATACTGGGTATTTGTGAAGCAAACCAACCAATAAAGTAAATCAAACAATCTTGATGATGACTGCAAGACAGCCCATACAGACAACTGCTGTGTAGAGCTCAGAAACCCATCAGTCACATTCCCTACTGCTATCAGATGCACTTTCTAAAAATACTTGTGATGGCTTCACTCTTCTACTACCTTGACTTGTTTCAGCAAAGTGGAAAACAACAGAGGCCACTGATCCCAAACAAAGTCCAAGTGTGTACCTGCCTTTCTTATCTCCTACAGCAACCAGCAGATACGATTGGCAAAGGCAACCACAGGCACAGCTGTTGTTAAATCTGCAATAGACTGAGCTAGAATAGATGAATTAACACGTATTAACAGCATTAGTAATGGTCTAACTAGGAATCTAAGACATTAAAGTAAGCTAATGCTATTCAGAAGAGACGTTAGCCTATTAGCAATGCAAGAGACAATTACTGGTGGATAAGTTGTTGGAAAATCAGTAATGCAACCCATGTGATATTTACTGGTGCCTTCTATGGTGCTTGGGCAATATAGTAACTATTGCAGTGGAGGTTCAACACATTTGGCCTGCCACTTCTTCCTATGCAATGAAACATAACCCTGACATCTCCATCCCTCACAGCAGGCCACCATAACCCATCATGTGTCATTCCACAAATATCTATATATAGAATAAAATTATACCATATAGTACATACAGCTCTATGCAAGCAAATTATATGATTTTCAGGAAGACAGACTCACAGCTTACGGATACCTTGGTAGATATGATACTTTGCCACTCTACTGACAAATGCTATTTACATATCGCAGCTTCTTAGACAGAGCCCTTCTCCCTCTCCCAAGTTTTACACATCAGCTACACATCTGTAGTGCTTCCACACAGGAGGTTCCCACGGCAGGCACCGCATGGCCAGCCTGTGGTCCAAAGACACCTGCAGGAGAGGGACAGGTGGGAGTTCACTTATGCAGGAAGGGAACTAAATGTGATTATTGCTGGCAGCTCATTCCCTGTCTTGAGAGGGAAAGATGGAGTCTTTTAGCTTGGGAAGTGCCCTAAGACGCAGCACCTGAAGGGTGGCACTAGTCTCACTTAAACCCAGCAACAGGAGCCTTGCACTGCAATTTGTCCATGCCTCAGCTGGAACAGCAACATTAGCCTGTCCACCTCACGGGAACTACAAGCATAGTGTTACCCATGCTGGTTACTAACCACTAATAGGCATCACTTTCCCTGAAGCTTGCAAAAAATGCTCAAAGCCAGCAAGACCCTCTTCTGCAGCAAAACTGCACTAAGAAGGGAGGAAACAACACTATAGGGAGAAGAATAGGGGAAAATAAAGGTGCACCCTGGAGAACACCACTGTAAAGGCATCTGGCATTCTGTGCTTACCTGCCCCTAGGTCCAAAGAAAATTAGGTGTTTAAAGTACCGTCTACACAACCTAAAAATAGATCATGGAGATGGAAAAGGAACTAGAATTTTGTGAATAATTTTTAACTGCAAAACTCAAACAATTCTGTATTCTATATTCAAGGTTTAATGGAGTTGGAAAAAATTCTTCACTTTTAAAGTGCAGAATACGTCTCTAACTGATGGAGACTTAGCGCTTGCAACAACAAAAACAAAGAGTCTAATTAGAGCCAGCCTGTGAAACCTATCTTCCCCTGGGGTGAAGAGTCAAGAGCACAATAATAACCACTTGTTCCGACCGCTGCTAGGACAGTAAGATCCTCGGGAACACAAAAAGGTTAAAAATATTATGTGAGACTGGTCCTTCAAATAGAAACTATGCACCATGACTACTTGAAGACATTCAAACCACATTTCTGTTTCTCTGCAGTCATCAACATGGACCCCCATGACTGCATTACTGCAACAAATCTACCTGCAGAGGACCTTGCACTTTACCAAGACAGTAACAGTTTGGGCAGCAATTTCAGTTACTATTTTATTGTGTTCAAGTAAAAGCAGCAACTCCGCAGGTTTGGCTGAAAGAGCTCCACCACAGTGCTGAAATAGCACGGTAAATTTCTTATTTACTGTTTTGTAGATTACCAAAAGACTGACATTTATCCCATTAAAATATGGCTAGGGGAGGTATGGACCGCTTAATTTTGAGAACTGAAAGAGCAGTACAAATAATAAAAAAAAAATTAATGGCTCAGTAAAAGGGCTGTGTACATTCCTCCCTGCAGTGGGTCTGTGACCTGCCGTTTCAGAAGCTTGACTGAAGTTGCCCCTGCCATATGGTGGCAGGAGCACATGTCAGCACAGGTAAGCACTCACAGCTGGTGCTGAACTGAGGTGTGTGTCAGCACCCTGGAAACAAACCAGCCCTTTTCCTCCGAAAACTAAACCTCTCGCCCATGCTGTGTGCGAGCTGACAGCTGTGGGTGGGTGTGCGCAGGGACAAGCCCGGCCACGCTCCCTTTACCGCAGTACAGCCCCCGCTATAAGGAGGTGGCAGGAGGCACAGGTTTGCCCGGGCACAGGGAGCCGGCAGACCCCCACGGCTGGCAGGGAGAGGATGGCCCCCAAATCCCTATAAACCCCTGAGCAACTCCCGCCCCGCGGCAGGCTCCCCGCAAAGGGGAGCGCTGTGTGGATTTCGGGGCGCTACATCGAGCCCCCCTCCCCGCACGAGGAATACAAAGACCCCCCCAAGCCCCGGAGACAGGCTAATAACCGGACTTGTTGCCCTGCCCCGGTGCCGGGGCAGGTATATCCCAGCTCCCAGGTGGGTGTCCCCGCTCCCAGGCGGGGTCGGAGTCCCGGCCCCCCGGTTGGACACGTACCTCTGCAGGGGCATCACTTCGCAAGCCATGCTGGCCATGGAGCCGCTGCTCGCCCGCCGCGCCTCTGGCCGCGCCCGCAGCGCCGCCAGCGCCTCGCCACGGGGAGCGGCCCGGCCCCGGGGAGGGGCGAAGGCGCCGCCAGCCCCGGGTTGGCGGCTGACGACGACCCGCCCCGCCGCCCAGAGCCCCGGCCCGGGCCCCCCCGCTGCCGCCGAGGAGCTGGGACACCGGCCCCGGCCCCGCTCCCTGCCCTCCCCGCCGCCCTCGGCAGAAGCAGGTTAACCAAAAGCGGCTTATAATGTCCAGTTGGTCCTGGGCCTGCAAGAGATACCGCAACCTAACGGGCTGATGGATACAAGACACCTTTTAACAGAAATACCCCCACAAGGTCTTTTAGTAACCCTTTTAGTTACTATAACCCACTGCCCTTCTTCCTAAACGCCCCCCAGGGTGCAACGTAGGCACCCACGACCTGCCTCCCCACCGTCGCAGCAGCTCTGGCTCCTGTCTGGGGTGGCAGGGCGCTGGCTGTGCCCCCACACCACCTGAAGCTCCAGGACACCATCGCCGGGCTGCTCTGGCTCTGCAGTAAACACCGAGCCACTGCTGCCTACACGCACCTTCATTGTCGTGTCTGTCGGGGCTGGCACAACCGCGCCTTTGAACTTGATCCCTTTGTGTTGCAGTAGATACTAATACTACCTGGGTTTGAAAGGCTTGTGCTGTAGCTGGCCAGCGAATTCAGACCCACCGCAAAGAGGAGCATAAGAGAACTCTTCCCTTACCATTTGAACTGAAGAGTGTTGCAGGAGCCGAACTTATTTTTACTGATGTTCCCAGTGGGCCACCCTAAAGCACTCCTGCTTCTACATCTACAGCACCTGACCAAATATTGCTGTGAAACAACAAACCATGTCATTTTGTTTGGTAGAAGTTTGGGCTGGGAAAAGTGGTAGCAAAAGAACCCCGTACAACAGGTGACCCACACAAATGTGCTGCTTTCTAGGACATAGCAGCCTTGGAAAATGAACAGTACAAAATGCCCAAAGTCTTACCCTGAAATGTTTATTGGCTACTGAAGGAGCATACCCAAGGTTTTACTGTACACCTTTGCACCTCCTCTGACCAGAAGGCCTAAGGAATTGACTCTAATTTGCCCCAACACTGGACAGAAACATTTTGCTGCTGCCCTGCCTCTGAACAATATTACCACAACACCATACTTTATGCGATGGGGAAGGGGATGATGACAAACTGATAAAGGGGCATAAGAGAATGGATTTGTTCTACATTTTAGGTGGTAAAAGCATAATGGCAGATGTCGATCTTCAAAAATTCAAGTCAATATTAGAAGCATCATCACCTTAAAAACCTCAGTGAGATCTGGCACTGGTTTGGGAGAAAGCTGTGGCAGGAGCTTAGTACCTGTATGTTTAAGACTTTCATGCAGATGTAGGTCATGTAAATTAAACATGAGCCACATCAGCTTTCTGGAGAAGCAGCCGACACTCTCAGGTTAGCAGAGGGTATCAGACATTTCACAGGGATGTCTAACAGATCCTGACCTTTCTCAGCAGGAGGCAGGGATGTTTTCAGTCAAAAACAAGAGCAGCAGGCAGTTGCAGCCTCAGAAGGCAGTGGCATGGCAGAGACACAGAGGTCAATGGAGAAATGGCTTTGCTTCAGTACGCTGAGCTGTTTAATATTTGCTCCGGTCAGCTGGCTGACTGGAAGAAGTGCATTAGTAATGCTTCTGCCCATTGCCTCAGCACAAGCCTGTTCTGCTGTGACACAGCCATGCCAGGCAAAGCACAGGGCTCCCTTTTAGGAAAGTCAGCAATGCTGATAAAGCACTCTGCCATCACGGATCTCGGCTGCTCTTATCTGTGGCAATTAAACGAATATCTCAATGACTTCCTGTTAAATTAAATGTGCCATACATGCTCTTAAGCAACTAAAACCCTGAGAGAAAGATTTTACTCTGATACATACAATTACTTCAGTGTAAAACAAAAGAACCTTGTACTGTTTTACAATTTGACAATAAATCAAATCGCATTTCCCTGGCCAGTCTTCTTTTATACACACACAATTATTCATAGTTTACTACACTTCTATAAACTGAGTGTTATTACCATCAGGATGCCATTAAAAAAAATTAATTTTCCACATTTAACTAAGGATCCATCTACACGGGGAAGGATTCAGGGTTCTCCACAGCAGCTTGCTGAATAAACAGAAGTGGAATAACTCAAATAGCTGCTGTACTCTAAATTTATACACTAGCTATTTTGTCATAACTTCCATGGGACTTGCCCATATAAATAAGCTTAGAAGTGCTAAGCTCCTTGACAAAGAATTCACTAACAAAAAGGGATGCTGTAATAACCAGAAAGATTAATTTATGAATTAGCATTAGTGAAGAAGGTTAGTTTATGGCATCACGCTAAAATCAACCAGATGCCTTGGGAAAACAGTAAAGTCGCAGGGCTCCCTGTGCCATCAACACCTTCAGATCCACCTTCTGTTTCTGTTGTCTTCTTCTGGAGTCCCCTCAACAGGGTATCTACTTCTCCTTCTCCTTCCTCATCTGCCTCTTTAACATTGCCAAAATCATCACGACTAAGAAGATGTACACTAGCTCATGTTTCCCTGCACCACTGGCATGCAACTTCAGCACCCACTGAAAGAAAGGCGATCAAAACTGAAAAAATGCTAGTTGGTGGTTGCTGGCACTGCTGTTTTCCCTAGGTTTTAATTATTTCCAGAACAGCTGCATATACTGCAACAAAAGATTTTAACATGGAGAAATGTCAAAGAGAGTGAAATTTTAAAAAGTACTTTGGGGCACAGTGCCCAACCATCAGTAAGAGCAGTAGTACTCAAACAGCAGGAAATTTCCCCATGATGCATGTCACCTTAATTCAGTTCACATCGTCTCAGTGGGCCTTTTGAATCTCTCACCTGCTAAACTAGCTCACAACTCATTAATTCTTCTCCTCTCCAGTTCAGGAGTATGGACCACAAGTGATTTATTTGTGGCACAAAGGAGGCAGACAAAAGCTGCCAGAAAACTGCAGCCTTATCTCCAAACACTTCCACTTCCTTCACACAGATGTTTACCTTTAAGCCAACTTGCTACTTGACAGAGACAGGAATTCCCATGCTTCCCCCGTCCTCTTTTTTAACTTGCATAATTCAGGATGGGTTATCCCATAAAAAACCTGGGATTATATAACATTTTGTTTTGGATTTCTTTGCACTGGTTCAATTTGTTCTCCCATGTTAAAGACGGAAAACAAAATCTTATCTGCAGGTTCCATACAGTTCTTGCATACCTACTACTCAGAAAGGCCAAACTCACCTGTTGGCAGCAACAATGTACCACAGAGGCCCTTTATGGTACCACCAAACACACATACAGAGGGCCAGGAAAACCCTCCCTCAGGACATGCACAGCATCCTCCCCACTGACTATAAGCTCCTCAGTGTATTGCAAATATTTCCGGAAAACAGACAGCAAATAACAATAAAAATGATAAAGCCCCTTGAAATACCAACACATACCGCCAAACTTCAGCACCTACACCAAGGCAACACCTGGGTTCAAACTATTAGATTTGCAAATTTCTTACTGAGATTCAACAAAGGGAAAAAAATACACTGGATGGAACTAAATATGAATAATCACTTTTCTCCATCAAAGTTTAAAGAATAACCGCATGTTTGGAAAGGAAGTCTCCTGTCAATCATCATTACAGAAGTGCTTTCTTCTCTTTCTTTCCCTTTCATACTTTGCTGCACATCAAGTAATTTTCTCAGCATATAAAACAACAAAAGAAGAGGATCTGTGAGCAGCATCAGAGGATACAAGTGATCTAGATAATGGATTTTATGAGGATGTGGTTGTGTCTGCCTCCTGAAAAGCAGTTATCCTTTGTTTCACTGCACAGTCATACACAAATTAGATACTATTTTTAAAAGAAAGAGGTCTTGCCTGGTCTGACAAAATCTGAGGGTTTTTAGGATGCTGCTCATTTTATTCCCACAATATTTACTTAGTTATGCAATATTTTCCCTCTGGCAGAAAAATGAAATGCAAAGCAAAGATGTCACAGACTGAAAATAAAGAATGTTCTTTTCAAAATGCCACCAATAAAAAATTTAAAGTGCCATTATTTATGTACACATACATGCATTGATACATGCACTGATACATGCATTTTCCTCTTTAGAATATCTGTCCATATGAACATCTGCAATCACAAATGATAAATACCCTGGAAAATTTCCCACGGGCTAGACGACTTGTGTGCACACATGAAATAAGCAAGTCACGAGTAAACAGAAACCATATTTGGAAACTGTAGCCCTTCATGTCCAAACAAAGCAGACAGGCAATTAAATAAGCCCTCTCCAAAAGGGCACAAACAGGAAGAAAGACCAACTAATATATCAAAAACATAATTTAGTGAAAGGGGAGTCCTCAGAAAGGGAGTGAAAGTACTAATGGTGACTTTCCAAAGCTGGTACTCAGCCCTGTTTCACTTAGCAATTTTATCAGTGAAAGGAAATGTAAAACTATGCTGGTGGTTCTTTTTGTATGTTGTGTGCAAGCCAGCATTAGAAGTTTCAGTACAGCCATGTAAGAGTAAAATCTGGGAACTATGTGCAAGATGATGGGTCCTACTGGGGGATACAACATCATGCCAGACCAGCACTTCTATATAAGCTCTGAGTGACTGCGTGGCTGAAGAAATTATCATCCTCTTAGGAGGTATCAACATGGATACTGTGTGGAAAAGGTGTACAATGTTTGTATTTCCTACTGGGGTGGTTGCTACAGAAGACTATGATCAGTTCAGCAATTCCCATTCTCAAGCAACTTGTGAGAAACTGAAGAGTTCTCAGAGACAATCCACAAAGGAAACACAAAAACTAAAACCAAAGTGTTTTTCAAATAAAATAGTCTATGCATGCAGAAAACATTAATATTTGACCTAGAACTCACAAACCGACCAAGACCCAACGGTTGGAAGTCAGAGATAGGCAAATTACGCCTAGAAATGAGACATTTTTAAATGATGAGAATAATTAACTACTGATGCAATTCATCAAAGATGGTGGTGAATTTTTAATGATCTTGCAACTTAACAGTTGCTTCTGTTTAGGAACACCAAGCCGTAGGTGAACTGCCCAGATAGAATTTACAGAATTTTCTTACTCATTTTCTCAAATGATACTCCTCTTGTCCAAGAGACAAGTAGGTTGCTCTCAGCTGACTTAATTTTATCCCTTTTATTTTTTGCATTGGCATAGAAATGCAAGCCTTGTTGGCATATCCATGGAGAATATACTGGGCTTTTGGACTTCCTGTAACTTGGAGGCTAAATTACCTTTTAAACAAAGCTAATTAAAATCTCTTAAGGAGGAAACATATTCCAGAATTGTTTCTTAAACTTGCTAGAATAAGAGAAAATTAAAGACTAAGCTGAAAGCTTCTCAGAGCCTCAGGTTCTCAGCACTCCTGATCTCAGCCAACAGATAAGCACACTAGTTCATTTCTCATTGCAAGGGACACCCCAAACTCTCTGGAGACCTGGATTGGCTGCTGAGGCTCCTCTTCATTAAGCAGCAGTGTCCTTTGCAAGCAGTGCCACACCCGCCTGTCAGCAGCTTTAACTTATTCCAAAGGACTCTCGCCCCATGGGATAGCCCAGAAATTATTTCTTGGTCTCCATCCTGGAGAAGGGAGAGGACTGGGAGTAGGTTCCTAAAGGGTTTCCTGGGAAAGCAACACGTGATGAATGGCTGTGACAGCTAACCTGCTGTGGGAACCGGGTAAAGCATGCTGAGTGACAAGGTCACTAGGTTTTTCATTTGCACTAGTTAGTTAAAGTGCCAGAGCATGGGAGAGCAAGCAAACAAGCAGGAAGGAGTCTGGTATGGTGCAAGTTATTTCCAAAGCAGGCTTTCTCCAAAGCTCTGTTAATCTAATGAAATTTCTAAATGTTAATGTCCAGTGAAATTTCTCCCAGTCCTCCAAACTGTTATTTCTATCAGTCTGCACAAAAACCCTTTAAAAATCCAGCTGTTTCAGACCAATGAAAACATCTGTCATAGAAAACACTAAAGAAAAAGCATTTATTTGCTAGTAAAAAAATTCTAAAAAATTAAAATGAGCCCCTGGTACTTCCTGCATTATTTTTATTTCCTACCAAAAATGTCACTGTTTTCACACTTTCCCATCTTCCAAAACCATCCTTCCAATCCTCTACAAAACTACTATCCTTTGAACTCCATGTCTCTGAACCCTCCCTGTTCCCTGCTTCCTAAAGTGCCTTCAAGTGAAATACCTGCAGTTTACCCTTAGTCTTATGAAAAAATAAGGATATGAGAAGAGGCTGAGGAAAGTGGAGGAACAGGCCACACAATTCATGTTTGCTGCACACAGCTTTCTACACCACTGAAAGATAAACTGCCATCTATGTTGGCAAGGGAGGCAGTCTGGCGGAGTTACCCTCTGGAAAAAACCCTCTAGAAATAGCTCCTCTTCTTCAGCTAATGACGTGACTGCAAGGAGTCCTCCCTTTGCACAAGTGCCCCAGTGGCCGGCCTGGCTCCTGGGAGAGCTGGTGGGAAAAGATCACTTGAGGTTGACTCCAGCTGGGAGACACTAAAGGAAGAGCGAGCTGAGTGAGAGTTAACTACATGTCTCTGTCCAGAGCTGGAAGATGCATCTGTCACGGAAGCAAGGGAGATCCTGGCGAAAAGGCAATTCTGACCAGATCTATTAAAACCTGACTACATTTGAAAGGATTACAGCCCTCTCAGGTCAGTCCTAGGGCTTCTTCCTGCACCCAGCTTTGCTGGTTGGGTTGGGATCACACTCCTCACAACAGATAAAATGAGAACTCAGAGACAAACCGATGCAAGCAAGAGCAGTGAATAACAACCCTGCCATGCCATCCTCAGCCTTTTCTTATTAGACAGCCAGCTGACTACTTTGATTAAAAATATACATGTGTGACATGGGAAGTCACAGCTGAACTCCATCAGCCTACGCTGCAACGTGCTGAACACAATGTCCAAATGCACAGCTCTTTCAGCCTGAACCGGGAAATTGCAGCAGCAAACAAGCCTGACTGAGAACCCGGTGACCTCTGCCCACTGATCTTCCTGAAGGACACAGGGCCAGGTCCCCTCTGGGAAGCGAAGAGGAAGGAGAACCTCACAGCTTCAGGTGGTAAAAAACTGCTTGCTCTGCAAAGCTACCGGAAACAAGGCACACTACGCTGAACCTCCTCATCTGAACAATGCACCAGGCACTTCGGGAGACAGGCTAAGGAAGTTATGGGAGAAGGAACTACTTACTGCAGTAAAAATAAGTCAAATTACAGTGCAGAGGCTCTGCCTCTTCCCTAGTTGCTAGTAAGACAGGTTAGTGATGGGTATCTTGGTTTTTGTAAACACAGATATTAAAACCACAAAGATTTCCAAGGCTGGTTTAAATTCTTCACTGTATGTTTTCCAATGAGAAGTCACTGATCCCTTTGTTTAAAAATGACTTCAAAATAATACAGATATTTGCACTTGATATTCTCAGCAAAAACTATTATCTGGCCCAGCTGGTATCAGATAGCCACTGGCCTCATGAGATGTAGGGACTTTCTCCTCACAGCAAAAGCAGATACAAAAGAAGAAATGAAGATGGAAAGATAAAGAATCTTTCTAACTGAAAGGGCAATGCTTGACGTACAGAAAGGGAGTAGTTTTTTTTTTCAGCTCTATTACTCAATTACTGGGAACTTAACTTTAGTCCCTTTCTGATTTCTAAGGCTGCTGGATGCTGTCCCAGGAAACAGAAAAAGCTAATATACTTGGCTAATGGACTGAAAGCAGAACTTCTGTTTCCATATCCACATTATGACAGTAAAGTGCATATATGCTTTCTACCTCTAACAGTCACCAGATCTTTGTTTCATATCTGATTCCTGTTGCTTCCAAGATGAACCTCTACTTCTGTGGCACAGGTCAGGGCATCAGACTCAAAATGTTCTCCATCCCACAAGCCATAATTTGTCACCATGTAAATCTTGCAAGGAGAGGCAAAGATAGGATGCATAGAAGTATACACGAAGGTTACAATAGTGTAATGGACAAAGCCTAATTTAAAGGATTAACCTGTGCAGGGTGGAAGAGAGAGGGCAAATGCTTAGAAAAATACACTGAAATCCACCTAGGTGACTTGCATGAGAAAAATCTACATAATTACATGTTTCTGTGACTGTCATTACACCTTGGCTATAGATGGTAGAAGAACCCAGAAAGAGCTCAGACCACACCCTGATTTGCCATTCACAGTCACCTGCTTTGGAGAGACACATAAATCACACGGGTTTGTGTCTATGTTTTTAGAAAACTGAATGCTTTTCTTAACAACTCATTATGTAAGGCAGTTCCTGCTGCCAGCATTCCACAATGCAAGAAAGAAGGGAATTGATTGCATA
Organism: Lepidothrix coronata; assembly: GCF_001604755.1. Classification (NCBI taxonomy): domain Eukaryota; kingdom Metazoa; phylum Chordata; class Aves; order Passeriformes; family Pipridae; genus Lepidothrix; species Lepidothrix coronata. The sequence continues at coordinate 195,921 of NW_016690375.1, forward strand.
GAAGGGTGGAGACAAATGTACTCTCAAAGTTAAATGAGTCAGCTTGGAAAAACTAACTCAACACAACCTAAAGAGACAAAGGGACAAACAGCAACAACACCTTACATAAAAAGTCCTCTCTGAGGGCTCAGAGCAGGGCCTGCCAGAGGTGCTGCACGCTGAATGATGCAGAAAGCAACTGCGCTCACTCCACCAGCCTCATTCCAGACCTTTACCCCTTTCCTGAAACGTTTTCTTGAAGAATCCATGGCTGTTGGAGGGCAGCCCTGCCAGCTGCCTGGCTGCAATCCCTTATGTAAACCTGGCAGCCAGACTCCTGAGTGGTAAGGCAAATTATTACTTTGGATAGGGACTGAATGTACTGGCACGACAGACTTCAAAAACAAAAAAACCCCAAACCTAAACAAAAATAGTCAGCTAAGCAAACAACACTAGCCCCCCTGTTTGATTTGTTCTGGCAATAGGCACCCAAGTTCTTAGCATGTGCCAGAGAATAATGGTAAGTTTTAAACCGCAGCTGCTAAAAGGAAAGCCAACAAACAGGGAAAGCATTTACAGTAAGCACAAACTTCTCAGTGTACAAATATATGTGTTTTCATACCTCAACAACTAACAGTGAAAATATGCAATGTCATTAAGAAGAGGGCATAGCAGGGTACATTAACCCACCCCTTAATTTAGGGAGGTTACTATGCTACTAGGCACGTGATGCCTTTATTTTCAGGACATAGGTCAGATATAAGGATCTTTGTGAACAAAAGGTTGATGTAAACAAACCTTCTCCTTGAGAACATGCACGTGTTAGAAAGCCAGCACGGGGTATCTGTGCTGGCAGATCTCATTGCAGCTGTGATGGCAGTCACAAACAGGAATTTATGATCTTTGGCACACAAAGGCAAGGCTACAAAATACAGAAGGCAATGGCTGGCTTACTGAACAACTGCTGTGGTTGCTCTAAGCTTTGGCTCTCAGGAACTGCAGAATGTTTTTCACAGTCTGGCTGCCATACACACACCCATTCCTCAGCCCCCGACCACTACTAGCAAGGACGGGTGCCCAGCCCCACTCCTTTAGTCGATATTTCCATGCACAGAGCTTACAGCACTTCAAACAGCAGCGTGCTCTCCCACTGAGGGTTCCTCCTTCAAAACAGTACCAGGATTGCAGAGAGATGCAGCTCCAGCAAGTGCTAGAACAGACATACACAACAGTAAAGCAAATTGCAGTGCCCTTTCCTGGGCAAAAGTTCCAGGATTGTGATTGTATATGAAGTTTAGCACGAAAGGCTGAGAGCATTGCTTGCAAGAGGCCCTCCTACCTTTGTATCCACTTAAATCATAACATATCCTACCCCTAAAGTAAAATCCATTTGAATCTGTGATTTAAGCAGTTATTTGAAGTTTTAGTACCTCTAAACACATCCAAAATCACACCAGTTCCTACCACAATTGTGTATGCCCTTCTGAACCAGTTTTAAGCGGACTTTTCCTTGTAGATAGTAGAAAGAAAGAGGGACCCAAACAGGGACTCTGAGGTTCACAGAGCCGCAAGCCCACTCTAATATCTTCTCACTGAAGGTCTGATAATGCCCCAGGGAGCCCCATTCCCTCCAGCCCACACCCTAGTTCCAAAGCTGCTGCCTTCCCCAGCTCCTGAGGTCTGCAGTGTGAGTCTTGTGGTTCTCAACCAGGTAAAGATAAAAGTATGTGTGTGGTTCCCAGGGTCTGGAGGTTTGGCTGCCCTGCTCTGAAGCTCTGCACAGGAGCTCTTGCAAAAACAAGATGAGACTCACAGAAGTATGTAACAGGCTGCATATTGCCTAAAGACTTCCATCCTTCTTTCAGAGGACCAGTCTCTCCTCTCCTGCCGCTTCCTTTCATTCTCCACTGGTTTTGGATTTAATCGAGAGGTGCATTACAGGTGTGCTTTTATGCTACTGCATAATTAGCAGTTTGTCCTTGCACACAATGATGATAAATGAGGCAGTTTTCAAAAGAACACATGCATTAAGTGCTACTGGGGATTTGGGGTACATAGAGTTAATCCACCTATTTTGGTTAGAAAAAAAGAATGTATCAACTTTACAAATAACATTTTCTTAGGATAACTGTTGAGAACAGAGGGTGATACAGAATTTATGCTCTGCAACGTTTTGACTGCAACTGATACATTGTTTATTTCAAATGACATCAGCACCTTAAAAAAAATCCTGCAATGAGGAATAACATACCTGTAAGGAGGCATAACATGACTTTCAATATTTAAAAAAAAAAGGTAAGTTAATCTAGAAGACACAGTCACAACCGTAGTTGCTACTTAATATACAAATCTTCATTTTAAGGAAAACTGTATGAAGACACATACTAAGAGGTATGTCAAATAGTATTAAAAATTACTAATCAACCAGAAGTCTCTCATTTTCTCCCTGAAGGCCTCTGTTCCAGTGCCAAATGAAACTGATTGAAAATTTATTAAAGACTGAAGATTGCAGTCCTTGCTAGAGGGGGCCTTATAAGCTTCGTGTGTGTGGTTATTTCTTCACTTTTAAACACTTGTGAAGCTGCTAAAGATGGAGTTCTGCATCTACTGTTGTGTGTAACCCTTCATCCTCTTCTAATCCACCCATATCATGGTATCTGAGCATGGAAAGGGAACAAACCAGTTGTTTTCATGAAGCAGCAAATAATTATCACTGCCAAGAACAACCTTTATTCTTTTCTACCAAAGATCATATCACAGCTGAGCAGATAGAGCAAGCAATTTCACTAAAACATACCTGATAATTACATATAATTAATGATAACATTTATTTAAGAACTATTACTACCTTGGGACACAAAACATCCCAACAAGAATAGCAGTGTGTTTGCAAAGCACTTTATAATCTAGGTCAGATGCCAGAGTCCTTCTGCCGAAAAAGGTGGAAACTCCTAATAATAGCCTTGCACTGAAATAAAATCAGGTAATACCTCATTGTGGACTTAAATTACACAAGAGTGACCCAAGGCTGCCAAAAGCACGTTTAAAAATACTCCTGATATATCAGAGCACTACATTAATGCCAGGGAATAGGGGTTTCTGCCTGTTGCACAGACACTTCACATGTGTTATGTCTCTCTGCTTTTCCTCTTAGGGGTGTTCCAAGGCCTTGTCTCCATCCCGTCCTGCCCAACAACCTGCCATCCTGAAGCTGGGTAAGAAACAACAAGCACTACCTGCTCTTCCTCCAGCAGCAGCAGATCACAGACACAAAAGTACCGGACACAAAGAGCGCTGTGGATATTCAACTCAATTAGGTAAATAAGTACAGAAGTGTGATAGAGGACAGAAAACTAGGGCATTCTTGAACAAAATGGGATTACAAGAGAATTAATTTCTACAGTTTATTAATTTTCCAGATAAAATTAGAGATGCAGACATCTTTCACTCCAAGGCCTACGCACAAAGATTAAGATTCTGCCTAATTACAAACATATCTCATTTGGTGCTTAATGTCCTGTGCCGGTATCGGCCCAACTGTTCCATATTTGTACTCTTCTAAGCAATTACACATTGACAAGAAAGTATGAATTCCTACAGCAAATAATGACACCTTTTGGGGAATGTTCTCCTAAGAGAACAGCAGTTTTTGGGGTACCTCATGAAGTACATCAGTCAGTACACACCTTCCCAGACACAAGACTCTGCAGTCCTTTGTTTCAGCCATGGAGCACTTCATTTCCCCTTACACCCTGCAACACACAGCAGAATACAGGCAGGGGCACACTCTCTGCCAAGCTCCAGCATACCAACACAAGAGGCTGTAGCTTCTGACCCAGCCCCACCTGCCTGGCCTTGTTTAGCTGGCAGAACTATACTGCCTTATCAGTTTTGCCAGATGACCTGCTCTGGTAATTGTTTCCCAACTCATCTCAGTCAAAAGGAGCTGGATTAATGAAGCCACGTAAACAAACATGATGTGTTCTGGCTGCAGGAGCTTTGGGGGAAGTTCAGGGAGAGTAAATACACAGCTAATGCAGCTAGAACTTAGAGAGCACATGTGTCTGCAAGGGCTTCACCATCATCACTACAAATCAAAATCTGGTGTCAACGCATGATTTGCTAACTTGTAAATTGAGTGCTAGTGCTGAGAATAGCACACATCTCCTGCTAACACAGTGAAGTCAGTTATGTGTCTGGCAGCACTGCCTCTGCTTTGTGTTTCTATTGGTGTGCTGAGACACTGCGGTGTTGTGTTTCATGACATGTAAAATAGCATCATTTCCCACATTAGGCCAACTCCTTATTTCAGTAGCACACTGCAATTTCCCACAGTAACCTGAATCCCCCATGTGCTGTGCTAGACACAAGAGGAGAGAGAATGACAGACTCAATTTAATATCCTGAGAAGAACAAAAAGATCCTGGTTCAGCCTGATGTTCAGGGAAGGACTTTACAAGAAAGCAAACTGCACATTACCTGTTCACCTAATCAACAATGTGCCAGCAATCAAAACTCAAAATACTCTTTTAAGATAGATACCTTTGTAGATTCTTTAAACCAATAGACTCTCATAGATTAATTCAGACAGATAATCTTACAGATATTCTCTATATATTCTTTATTCTGTCTTGTCTGAACAATAGTAGTACTAGCGTTGTTCTTGCCAGAAAGAGAAAACCCCCTAAAACCCCTTCCTTTTGGACTGAGAGTGAGAATGAAGTCAGCCATCTGTTAACACTTAACCTGGGCAGATCAAATACGCTTGATTACTCAGAGGAGACACCTGACATTGCAGTTACATCTTGTGCTCATTGTAATTTCTAGTGCCTGATCATAGATCAGTCCTGTCCATCTGCACTCCTTCACCAAGCATCCTACCTTCAAAAGCTTGACATTTAATGTTGGAAAGGCAAACCAAAGCACACAGCTGGCACTGGAGTGTGTAGATCGAACAGCAATAGGCACATTAATTTGACTTAGACCCCAGTATATTTTGTAAGTGTTCAAAAAGCCCAGAGCTGGAGGTGCAGTTACAAAACAAACAAGGAGACAAACACAAAGACAAAAAAGGAACACTAACCTGGAGAAAAACACATCACTGTTAGTGAAGGAGACTTCATCTGTTAAGTCCATCTCCTTCCCACGTGAACCACTATCTGTTAATTGGAGGCTGACCCGAGGTATTCCATCTGACCGGCCCGGTTGTGGCACTAGGCACATTTGGTTGGATCGTTCCACTGTGGACTTGGTCATCTAAGGAAGCAAGGAGAGAAATGTGAAAGGAAGAAAGGCCAGAGCAGCCTTTTCAGATAATCTGTAACAGAAAGACATTCTGTACCAGTGCACAAGCAGCAAAGAATAAGACAAGGTGCAAAACAATATTATAATATACATATAAATCAAACATTCTGCTTGATAAAGGCTATTGAAAGAAAACTAAAGGTGTGTCTATTGAAAGAGCAGGGGCAAGAGTGACATTAAGAAAAGAAAGGTTAAGTTAAATAAATACTTATTTTCTGCATCACGAGAGAGAGATTAAAAAAGTTTGCATTGAATTTGCTTCTTGATATGACTGGAGATGGTAAAAGCAGTTATATACCTCTTCTCAACCCCCTTCACACCCTTTTTAACGGCAATTGATATCAACACATGCCCTGGAAAAAAATTTCTCAAGAAGGATGAAAATATTCTGGATTGGTGCTCTTTGCTGAGGCAGACAGAACACAGAGTTGGAAACTGAGCTCTCTAAATACAAGCAAAGTTTCTAAGCATCATCGAATCCATCTACGATAAGGCCAGGGCTCTTGCTCTGACCCATCAGGGAAGCATACAGAGTACTTCATCAGACAGCTGTCCAGGATCAGTGGCAGATAAAAAATGCCTAGGGGAGAAGAGGAGCATGTTCAGGGGTCTGTCCTTCATGCACTGCCCCAGATTTGGAATTCTGTGGTACAGGACCTTTCCTTGACTTGGCCATTGCACCTGGTTCACTGTATTTTATCAGCAAACATTGAACCTAACCTTTGTGATTAAATTCAGTTTTCTCTTGTGTTCACTTCTGTTTTTAGCCTTTGCAAGATCCAATGGCTGGGAGTTTCACAACATTGTTACACATTGTTTAAAATTAAAAAAACACACCCTTCTATTTTAGATATGGCGACAGACAATCTTTCCCTTGTTTTTGAATTGTGAGAATTTGCCAGAAATAATGCTGATGGCTCCTAATGACTTTAATTATCCATTTGTTTACCAGTTCTGCTGTCTGCTGTAGTTATTACAAATATGTTGGACAGTAAATTGGAATTCCTGTACTCCTAAACCCTTTTTGTACCTGGCTTACCCTAAGATTCTTTGTAAAATTTTTATTATACTTCTGTTCCTAGTGCTTTGTTCCACTCACAGTTGTTTTCAAATGCTTTGTGTGTGTTGAAAAGTTTCACAGGACAGAAAGCTGCTTCTTACTGAGCTCTGAAGAGAATAAAATGAAAAATAAAATGTGTATCAGCAGCAAAGGGAAACCAGACAGATATGTTGAGAGAGCTTTCCAGCTTCAGCCTCTGGACCACATGCTCTTGGCAAGATCCCGCCTTCACTGACATCAATGGGCATTTTGCCCAAAGTCAGGATCTTACCTTTGTACCACTGCTGGCTTCCAGTCATACAGCAATACTCTGTTAGCCCAACACCTGCAGCAGTCTCTGGCTGTTGGCATCACGGGAACTGGCCACATGTCACATGGACACCAGGCCGTGCCTCTCAGCTGCTACAGAACGGCAGCAGTGATGTGATTTAAAAGGGGAAGACCATGTCTACAGGGAGGAGGGGAGACAGGGAGCATTACAGGAAAGAAGTGCAACAGGAGGCATCAGGGCCTGGGATCTGGAGGCACTGACTCACTGAATTCTGATGGAAGGGGCTGTTAAGCCCTTTTTTTGCCACTGAAACTTGCAGTCAGCCATTTTAGCTTTGCTGCAGCTGGAGATGACTGTTGTCTGCGATGCTTGCACAGGGACATAGAATCATAGAATTGTTTAGGTTGGGAAAGACCTGTAAGATCATCAGTCCAACCATTACTTTAACACTGCCAAGTCCGCCACATCTACACATCTTTTAAATATCTCCAGGGATGGTGATTTAATCACTTCCCAGGGTAGCCTGTTCCAATGCTTGATAACCCTTGCAGTGAAGAAATTTTTCCTAATATCCAACTGAAACCTCCAGTGGCACAACTCAAGGCCACTTCCTCTTATCCTATTGCTTGTTACTGGAGAGAAGAGACCAATCCCCACCTCACTATAACCTCCATCCAGATAGTTGTAAAGATCTCACCTCAGCCTCCTTTTCTCCAGTCTAAATATCCCCAGCTCCCTGAGCCGCTCCTCATAAGACTTGAACTCCAGACCCTTCACCAGCTCCGCTGCCCTTCACTGGACTTGCTCCAGCACCTCAATGTCTTTTTTGTAGTGAGGGGCCAAGAACTGGACACAGCATTTGAGGTGTTGCCTCAGTACAAAGTACAAGGGGACAGTCACTGCCCTGGTCCTGCTGGCCACACTATTTCTAATACAAGCCAGGATGCCACTGGCCTTCTTGGCCACCTGCTGGCTCATGTTTAGTGGCTGTTGATCAGCAGCCCAAGTCCTTTTCTGCTGGACAGCTTTCCAGCCATTCTTTGCCAGCCTGTAGCATTGCCTGGGGTTGTTGTGATCTACGTGCAGGACCCGGCACTTTGCCCTTTTGAACATCATACAACTGGTCTTGGCCCACCCATCCAGCCTGTCCAGATCCCTCTGCAGAGCCTTCCTATCCTCTAGCAGATCACCTCTTACCATAGCCTTTTGGTGCTACTTCACCATGAGCCACTAGAGCTGATGTCACGCACATCACAAAAGCTCTTCACCAGAGTAACAAAAATGGTGACTGTACATAAGCACAAACCTCTAAACTAGAACATATCCTACACATTGTTCCATCATTACTTTACAGAGCACATGTGGGTGTAAGCAAAGCAGACAACTTCTACAATGTAGTACATATAACAACAGTCATTGAAGCCTGGAAAACAGAAGGACACCAGCTTTTCCACCCCTACCCTACCACGTGCATCCTGATTTCAAGAACACAATTAACAAAGCTAATAATTTTGCTACCAGGTACTGCAGAATCTGCCTTACAAAAGAAGAAGTGCTAGCAAACAGGCAACATCTGCTGAACAGCATTATCAGAATCCTTCTGCGCAAATTGTTCATGAACTTCACACTTTACACATGATTTACAGAAGATCCTTGTACTAGGGAATTCTATAAAAAAATCTATTTATTATTCTCGTGCTCTAAAAGAAAAAAAAAATTTGTTCAGTCTTCAATTCTCATTTTCTGGCAGTAAAAGATCACTTGCATGCAGGCACTTACAATAAAAGGCATGCTAATCACATACAAGTTCTGCAAGAAAATTCTGTTTGAAAGATCACGTTCACATTTAGGATTACCACTGCGTTTTTTAGGGCATTTGAAAATCCCCAAGAAGTGGAAGGAACCGATGTTGTCCATCTGCTGTTCCTGATGGTCTATAAACTAGTATTTTGATAGCTTTGGAAAACAACATCATAGCACTGTAGTTATTTCTTTAGCCATATAGTCTGCAAGTAATAGCAACTTATACCTGAATTGAATTTACATAGACTTACTTTCTGTATAAAACTGCTTTCAGTTGCATCAGTACCAAAATACAGTGAGGAGCAGGGAGTTGGACACAATGAACCTTATGGGTCCCTTCCAACTCAAGATTTTCCATGATTCTATGTAGAAAAAAATATTCCTTGAACTCATATGCATTAAAAGTTAAATAAACACTTTTGTTTAAGTATTGTGTCTTCCATCCTTATCAACAATAGGGAGGAACAATGTTTGCTATCTCCTTCCACAGTTTTTACTGACCCTGTGAAAAAGTCATCTTCACAACTACCATAACAGCAGCACTTCGCTGCGGTGCCACTGAGATGAAGATATGCCTGTGGGTAGGCAAAAACTTCTGTAAGTTGAATTCCTTACAAAGGAGATTAAAGAACTACTGTGAGAGGCAGCTTAAATGCTTTTTTGAGTGGTGGAGCTCTCAACAGAAAATTTTTTGGCAGACTTCTTTGTTCATGCACATGCATAAGTTTCATGCAATTAAGCTTGAGAACATTACCTTACAAAGTGAGGACAAAAATGCTATAGGTTAAGCATTTTCAAGATGATTCTGGGAAGATAAGCACATTTAGCTGCTAGATGATAGAAGAGAGAAGAGAGTGTGTAAATACAATGGAGCCAAGAGTCTTTTCAGTGGTGCCCAGTGTCATGACAGCAGGCAATGGGCACAAATTGGAACACAGGAGGTTCCCTCTGAACATCAGGAAACTTTTTCACTGTGAGGGTGGCAAAGTACTGGCACAGACTGGCCAGGGAGGTTTTGGAGGAGTCTCCATCTGAGGAAATATCCAAAATCCATCTGGACACAGCCCTGTGTAACTTGCTCTAGATGAGTTTGAGCAGGAGGTTTGGACAAGATCACCATCAGAGGTCCCTTCAACTTCAACCACTCTAGAGATTTTCTAATTTCCCCTTTGACAATCTTATCTATCCAGCAAATGAACTGAATGTATGAATTGCTGCATACTGAGATGCCTTATCTGGTGTGGCATCAGTCAAAGCAGCACTTTGTCCCAGGCACAATCTAACCACTACAGTCTGCTGAACAGTAATCTATACATCTTTGTAAATACATGAAAAGCTTCACTTTGGAAGATGACACAAATAAATCCAAGGACAACCCTAGAGAATAGGGATGTTTTTGTTGAAGAAAAATAATTTGATTTTTGTTTCCTTAAAATTTTTTGTTGTAGCTTAATCCCAAACTATATTTGACAGAGATCAGACTTAGCCTGAACCAAGTATATTGTGGGCTGTTACATTATAACTACAGGCTCTGGCCACTGAAAGCATAGGCTCTGCTGAAATGTCCTACTCTGTAATTTCAAATACACCTTCATTCCAGCTAAATACAAGTAAAATAGTATCAGGTGCTACTGACAATCAAAGGGACCGGCACAATAAAGGATAATCAAAACACAAAGAGCAGAAAACCCACAGGGAAATATTAGACATTATATCCTGCATTTGGTTTTCAAGTTTTGTTGTTTCAAAGTTCAGATGCAAGAAACTGCGTTTGCAGTCTTAATAGAGACTAGTCAGTTTTATGACCGCTATAAACATACGTCATGATGAGTGTTGAAGAAAGTGCAAGAAAACCTTTCCCCTAGAGGCACAAGCTGACCAGTCAAGGTGGCATCATCCCACACAATACCACCACCAAGATTCTTCATAAGTGACTGCGTGCATCACAGAGATGTTTCATCTTCCTGTGAGGTATAGGGAGTTCCTGGGTTCAAAGATCAAAGATAAACACACCATGTATTCTAAAGATCTGACATGGTGTGGTGACTAACCTTTCTCTGTTTTTGAAGAACAGGGACCGCTCCACACCAAGATGAGTCTGGAGAGCCCTGTGCATATGAATCAACATGATGTAAAGACACAGATCCTTGGCACAGGTCATCCTCAGAAATCTGAGTACATCACTCATGTTATCAAGGAGGAAAAAGAAAAACTCCCAATATCCCAAGCCAAGCATGAATATGTAAATAACTAGACAATTCATACCCATTTGAGTAAGTAATTATGAAGTGTAAATGCACAACTTTAGGAAGAAACTACCTGCGAGTTTACATTTAAATGTTACAATTGAAAGGATAATAAAGATATTTCCATAAGGTTATCATAAAAAAACCCATGAGGTAGTTAAAAAGAAGAATGTGCTGTATATGCTTTAATGCTGCATGAGCATACTACTCTTCTAGAGGAGAGAGAAATCTCACTCAAAAACTTTTTTGATACACAAATGGAATTCTTAGGATTGTCCATCAAAACAAAGAGCTCCAAATCACTTTTTGAAGGGCTTCTTGTCACCCTAGGGCTCTTTCAATTTACAAGTTGTCTATATCAATATAAATATTCCACAGAATAGCAAAAGGCACATTTCTTTTCAAAAATCTAAGCGTGGCTGAGTGATGCAGGGAAATCTGGAATGCTGCTTTCTTTCTCACTCTAGTCTCATTTTGGCTAACTATCAGCACAAAGCTTACATGTCAATGTATCCACTGATCAGCACTACCTCTGCTTCATGAATGACTAAGAAAGGGAGACCATTAGCCAGCTCTTGCCTGACAGCTAACCAACCTGATTCGACCAGTTCTGTTCAGTAAAATAACCATGGAATGAGACATCTGCCAAAGTTAACCAGGATTGGTATTTGGCCACTGATACCTCTTGAAATAAATATAATTCATTCACTCCATTTAAAACCACTAGGTATTTCAGTGAGATTTCTAACCACACACACACACAGCTGTAAGCTCTCTACCAAAGTTAGTTAATGGTAACAACAATGACAGTGAATTACACCACGCCTTGTTTGGAGACGCTTACTTTTCCCAGAATGTTTAGGTCATCCTGAATTGTCCCAGAGAATCAGGTGGAAATTCCTGCTGAGATAGCAATACCCTTCAAGTTATTCAGTGAATAGAACACATATTTATGCTGTACTTGTGTTGTTCTCCAAAACTTCATAGTGCGACCAGTTCTCATACAACACCAGCTTTGCCACTATTCTTCTTCAACTTCTGGGATGAATCTGGATAGGATGAATCTCCTGCAGCTGTGAGTACCAGATATCTTTCAGGCCCAAAGGCAGGAATAGCTCTACAGGAAGATTTTTCAATTACATTCATCTCACATTTCTTATATAATTCCCATGTGTCCCGTGGACACACCTGAAGAACAGGATGCCATCCAGAGAGATCTGGACAAGGTTGAGAAGTGGGTCCATGGGAATCTCATGAGGTTTAACAAGGCCAAGTGCAAGGTGCTGCATCTGGATCAGGGCAACCCCTGGTACCAATACAGGTTGAGGGATGAACACACTGGTAACAGCCCCGCTGAGAAGGACTTGGGGGTGCTGGTGGATGAGAGGCTGGACAAGACCCATCGATGGGCACTTGCAACCCAGAAAGCCAGTCGTGTCCTGGGCTGCATCAAAAGAAACATGACCACTAGGTCAAAAGAGGTGGTTCTGCCTCTCTGCTCTGGTGGGACCCCACCCAGAATGCTGCCTCCACCTCTGGAGTCCTTAGCACAAGAAAGACATGGATCTGTTCAAGCTGGTCCAGAGAAGGGCCACAAAAATGATCAGAGGGACGTAACATCTCTATTATGAGGAAAGGCTGAGAGAGTGGGGGTTGTTCAGCCTGGAGAAGAGACAATTCCAGGGAGACCTTACGCCAGCTTTCCAATACCTAACAGGGGGCTTATAAGAAAGCCAGAGAGGGACTTTTTACAAGGGCATATTACGATAAAGTAGGTAGATTCAGACTAGATATATGTAAGAAATTTTTTAAAATCATGGTGGTAAAATCTCAGGTTGCCCAGAGATGTGGTGGATGCTCCATCCCTGGAAACGTTCAGGATCAGGTTGAAAGGGGCTCTGATTAACCTCATGTAGTTGAAGGTGTCCCTACTCATTGCAGGGAGGTTGGACTAGATGGCCTTTACAGGTCCCTTCCAACCCCAAACATTATGATTCTAAGACCTTAAGCCTGGACTAAGCTTAAAGCAAGGGAACAGCTGTCTTTAGAATGGCTGCTGTCTTACTAAAATGCGCTTGTGCTTAAATACTTGCCAAAACATAGATTCCATTCCTTGATTCATCACTTTACCTACCACCTACAATATTGATTTTAAAACCACAGAGACATATTACAGTTGTGAAGTTCTCCTCAAATTAAAGATGCCTCATCATCTTAAATTACTGACACTGGGAGACAAAGATCAATCCTTAGATTGATCAATCTCTGTAATCCTTACCAGGTTTACCAGAGAGTCAACATATGCAAAATAATTCAGTTACCAGTTCTCTTCCATACTCAGAATGAAGCCTGAAATCCTTCCTTGATTAACTGCCACACTGAAATCATAAAGTCACGATAAATGCGGTCATCCTTACAATATGTGCAGCTGCCACTGCCAAATTTGGATTTCTCTTACTCTACTTGTATTTTTAGGCACTGGATCACTAAAACACCTCCTCTGTACTCTGCCCTACTCAGATATCAAAGTTATAAATTTGATGCAATCCTAACATGTATGAAGCTTTAAAGTTCAATGAAGTTCTGATGTTTTATTCAAATTTAGGTGCCTTAAAGACGACAAGACTCTTCGGATTCAAAGAGTTGAGTATTATCTTCCTTTAAACCACATCCTAGTCCTGCTTGTCAAACTTAATTTCCTTTTATGACAAAGGTAACCCACCTAATTGATTAAGGGAAGACAGTTGATGTAATCCTTTTGAATTTTAGTAAAGCTTTTGATACTGTCTCTCACAGGATCCTTTTGGACAAACTGTCCAGCACACAACTGGACACCCATCATGTGAGCAATTGGCTCAAGGGTTGAGCACAGAGGGTAATAGTGAATGGGGTGACATCAGACTGGCGACTTGTCACCAGTGGGGCTCCACAGGGCTCCTCTACTTTGGGCCCTGTGCTCTTCAACATCTTCATAAATGACCTGGATGCAGGACTGGAAGGAATACTAAGAGTGCCAAAGACACTGAATTGTGAGGAGCTGCTGACTCCTTCGAGGGCAGAGAGGCCCTGCAGAAAGACCTTGACAAATTAGAGGGCTGAGCAATCACCAACCATATGAAGTTCAACAAGGGGAAGTGCTGGATTCTGCACCTGGGATGGGGCAACCCCAGATGTTTGTACAGACTGGGGAATGAAATGCTGGAAAGCAGCGCCATGGAAAGGGACCCAGGGGTCCTGGTGGATGCCAAGTTGTATCTGAGTCAGTAGTGCCCTGGCAGGAGGGCAAACCATGTCTGGGGGGGCGTCAGGGAAAGTATCGTCAGTCAGTCAATGGAGGCGATTCTCCTGCTCTGCTCTGCACTGGGGCAGCCTCAACTTGAATACTGTGTGCATTTTTGGGCATTGCAATATAAGAAAGATATTAAGCTGTTAGAGAGGATCTAAAGGAGGGCAATGAAGATGGTGAAGGGCCTTGAGGGGAAGCCGTATGAGGAGCAGCTGAAGGCACTTGGTCTGTTCAGCCTGGAAAAGAGGAGACTGAGGGGAAACCTTAAGACAGTCTACAACTTCTTCATGGGGGGAAGCAGAAGGGGCAGGCACTGATCTTTTCTGTGTGGTGACCAGCGACAGGACCCGAGGGAATGGTATGAAACTGTCAGGGGAGCTTTAGGTTGGATATTGGGAAAAGGTTCTTCACCCAGAGGGTGGCTGGGCACTGGAACAGGCTTCCCAGGGAAGTGGTCACAGTACTAAGCCTGACAGAGTTCAAGAAACATCACCACAGCTTCCATATTTGACAGAAGCCACTGCAAACAGCAGAACTGCTTAAATGCTTGAAAGTAAACACACACCTAAAAGCTTTGCAAATGTTGCATGATTCCAGAGATAAGAAGCCAGCAAATGCTCTCAGAAAGCCTACGAAATTCAACACAGCTATGCAGATACTGCATTTCCAGAGATACCTTCCTTGTCACTGGCTGTGAATCCCATAAATTTGTTTCAGTAAACTTTCCCAATGTTAAAATCATGTCTGTTATAAGCCAGTCAAAGCACATTCCGTGAAGAAATTCCAAATTTTCCCTGAAGGTTAAACATAAAAATTGTACACTCCAGAAAGATGTAATCTGAGCCCAAAGCTATACTGTCCTAAAAACATTCAAATTCAAGAAAACAACCCAATACTAAGATTATCTTCAAACCTGCGACTCTCCACGGTACATGCACAACAGGAGGCTGTTAGAGTGAACCAGCAACATCCTAAGGCCCTTTTTCTGCAGGAAACCAGACACATTTGCCTAAGGGAATCCCTTCAGCCTTCTGCCCTCTGCAGCTTGACAGGCAGCTTTGCCAAAACGCTGCAGGCGTGCAGTGTGAATGGGATGTAGGCCAAAAGTGACAAGATGTATGGGCCTCAAGCCAGAAGATACAACCAGCTCCCAGCGATCGCCGACTGCTGGGTGGCATCTATTTGCCAAAGGATGCCTAGTGCAGACAGTGCTCTGAATTGGGGTGAAGAGAGCTTCATCCAAGAAGAGAGGAAAGAGTGGGATTGATGCAGACTTTGCAAAATAGGGGTCTGCAGGTGCAGCAGAGAACAGCATCCCACAGCTGAGTGCACAGCCTGATCACTGCAAATTGGAATTAAATGTTTAAGTCTGATTTGGCAAATACAGCCATCAATGAGGAATCCCAGCAAAAAGCACGTTGAGGACTCCTTGATGGGCTAAATAAAAAACTCAAAACCAAAACAAGCATGTATGCCTTCACATTGGAGAGATACAGTGCATAGTTTCAAAGTAATATACAGGGAAAATTACAAAATAACAAAAGTACCTCCTCCTTCTTGAGGTAATACCAAATTCCTTATGCATATGTTTTTCAGGGCAATATGAAATAATCCTCTCTTGCACTCCTTCCTAGAGATTTCCATCAGCTTATGGTTTGGCATGTACTGTTTTTGTGTCACTGCACTGAGAAAGACTCTAACCTTTGGGTTTGGTTTTTGGTTTTTTTTCAATTTCCTCTTTTAAATTTATGTAATCACGTCATCATATGAACTGCTGGTAACCTAAATCTGCCCCATGTATAAGCCTGCTTCCACATACTCTTTCAAAGTCACTCACAAATTCATTTTTGAACTCCAAGGATCTCAAACTCCCACTCTTCAGCTCCTGTGTCTGTACTCTGAGGCAACGCACTTAACACAGTAGAATGGCTGTATATTCTCTTAGGCTGTGGAATTAATCTTATGCATATATCAACATCACCATCCAGTATAAAGACAAAACAGCATTATAAGTAAAACCAGTTAGTGGACTGTAAATGGTGTTAACCTTTTTTCCCCTTGCATTTCTGTTTTACATAAGGAGACTGGAAACATGGATCTACCATTGCTTGGCCACAGCAATTGACAAGTCTTTCCTATGGCCTTTGCTCAATACTTATGGCTCTCCTTCAGCTTCAGTATTTTTAACCAGTATCAAGCACAGAGGTGCTGATGAGATCTCAGGCATCGTACTGCCTCAAATTACCACCTGAAGCTTTGGAAATGAGTCCCAAGGTTGGTTTCATAAGCAGATACATTGCACCAACCCCTCACACTGCTGGGACACTGCTCCTCTGGGAGTAACTTCTGCCTTTCCTTCGCTTGGTTTCTTTGGACTCTCCGAGTTTGAACAGAAGATGTATCACGAGCACAAATATGGCTAGATGATCACAATCAGAGGACAGACGTACAAATGAACTTAAAAGGCTGACTATGGTGATGATTCCTGTTTTCAGTTTCCTATAGACTTTCTGCTCATGTCCATATTCACCTGCTCAGTCAGAACAATACCGAGAGCAATAAAAATTATGGTAGGTTACCGTAGTTACAATGGGCATCATTTGATATTTCAATATATTCTTAAAATAAATGTCACCTCCAGTGAAGGAATCTTAAAGCAAATGCTCTGTAACTATGTGCTATGCTGTTTAAGGGAAAATGTTAATGAGACCATCAAAAGCAAGAGAACAGAGGTAAGCCAGTATAGCACCCATCACATTCTTCCATTCCTCCTGTTGGCTAATTGTTTGAAGTGTAAACAAGTCTTTGCTAAAGGATTTCTTCCTTAGAAAA
Organism: Lepidothrix coronata; assembly: GCF_001604755.1. NCBI lineage: Eukaryota > Metazoa > Chordata > Aves > Passeriformes > Pipridae > Lepidothrix > Lepidothrix coronata. The sequence continues at coordinate 212,702 of NW_016690375.1, forward strand.
ATGTGCAGATGTGCCAAAATTCAGAGCTGCTCCACTGAAGTCCATGTAAGTAGGTTGGAAAGTTCAAACAAGCTGCTGAGAAATCTGTCTTTCTCCATGTATGGTACTTCTGTTCACAGCATGACAGTGAATTACACAGTAATGAAAGAATTTGCTGCCTAAAAGACACTGCTGGCACTGGCCCGAACTGTGCTATATCCTATGAAGTGCAGACAAACCCTTCAAGGAAAATTTCTCCTGTCCTGCAATACCATATGGCCAAATCATTACTAAGGGAACCTGAACAACTAAAAAGATGACTGTAAAGGCTGACTCCAGCTACTCACCCTTCAATCCCTTTTTCTTCTCAGCAATAAAGAATGCTGTTTACAAACTGTAAAAAAAGCAGGTTCAGGCCTTAGGAATTCTGAACAGAGGTGAAGCAGCACTCTCAGGCATACCAATAAAGCGGCACTAAATGTGCCCAAGCTCAACTAGCACATTTTTATGGCCCTCTGAATCAACACTGGGTAATACAGATAAGCTGAGACTCCACTAGAAATTCCACTAGATCACGCAACAATCCAGCAAAAAAAGGACAGGAATGATCCCCTTCTTGGATCATTCACCTCAGAACTAAAAAAGAAGTTAAAATACATCCTGTACTCTAACAGAACCTTCCAGGTGATCTCATAGGTGTTTTCTATCTCCCACTTTTGTGGACCTGTATCTTCATTATAACTACACCTCCAATTATAAGTACAAGTCACTGCAGACAAATGACTCTAATGAGTCATGTAGGTGTGTTAGATCAGATTCTTCTGTCATTTGCTAGCAAAAGTTAGAAATCAACATTCCTGCAATTAACGTAGGGCCAGGCTTGCCACTGACTGAATGCTATTAAGATAAGCATGCAACAGTCAGGGATTGCAGGAATCAGGCAGTACAGTAATTGCTTCTAATATGTTGAATAGAGATGAAAAATGAGAACAAAAGTCTGTGAACTAAAAGCAGAAAACCCTTGGATAGCAACTATTTACTGTTCTGTCATGGATTCTGCAACAGCACATGTAGGTTGATGTGTTTTAGTATAGAAATTAATTTAGTTTGCATAAAATAATGCTTCCAAGGGAGCAGAGATCCACATACTGAGAACACAGCAAGCAGCACTAGCTAAGAACCTATTAAACATTAACCTCCAGAAGTCTGCTCAATACAGGCTCTGGCAAGAGATCTTATTTACACTGGGCAGAGTGCATACAAGTGTATTTTTCTGGTTCTCTATGAAAAGATTTTATTTACAGTTTATTCCAACACTTGCAAATCTCCTGTTCATTCCCTATTATCTTTCAATTCATGCTGGTTTTTACAAGGCAAACATTATTATAAGATTATACCATTCTTCCTATATATTAGCTGTTTTCTTTTAACTGTACAGCATATCTTTACGTTAATTAAGACAAGGGGAAGAACTCACCACCATTAAAACAAAAGATGCAAGCTGAAAGACAAAAGCTACTAGAAAATATCAAGCAGGTGTAACAGTCACATTCTTAGGCTGCCTGAGTTCCTAGGCTACTTGGAAAACTTACAACAAACAAAGCAAAATGAGAATCTCAAACACAGTTCAAGTTGAGAATCCACTGTTGTCAATGTTTTGTTCTTGCATATTAGCTCTTGAAGGACTGGCAATCTGTTTGATGTTACCCTTTAAAATCCAAGAAGTAGAAAGAATATGTGCTCATTTTCAATAATATGTCATACTTCAGTGACTAAGCATATTTTGGAATATATTTTGTTTTTCTAAACATCCTGTGAACTTGTAGATCAAAAAAAAAGTCAAGATATTTTTGATTATAGTTATACTAAATCCTAATTCTACTAGCATAGATTAAATAACTGTACATCTTCAGAAATCTGACACTGTTACTCTCAGAACACTGTCTGCTACTGGGATTCAAACAATAAAACTAAGTCATAATTTTCAAATGCCAGTGAAAGTCAGGCACTTGTATTCCACATAGAGTACTAGAAATGACAAAATGTAGTCAAGTGACATTTGCGAAGTCTTAAAGAGCACTTTTCTGTCTGTGTTTCTGTCAAGGAAGATTATGCAATTACACCAACTTTTGTACTTGCATAAAAAATAGTATTATTACACAATTACACTCCTGTGCATCTCTGAATTACTGAAGCTTGAGAATTCCTTGAGATTTTTAGCACTGCTTGTAAAATCTGTGAAACTGTGGGATGAAATCTGTTGTGCTTTAAAGCCTGATTTCCTTTACAACCAGTGACATAGCTACTATACAACTGGGATAAATGAACCTGAAGCCACAAAATCACTAGCGTGCATCCCATGCAGAAGTACTACCTCAGCATCACTCTTCTAACCATTACAGATCCCCAGAGAATGTTCTAAGGAGTAAGGCTTATTAGCAATTGCATTCTTTTCATTCCCATGTGGAAAAAAACCCCAACAACCTCTAGTACAGCATACTGGATACAAAACAAACAAGCTTTGTTTTGCTCAACTGTGTGTGTTCAACAATCACTGTTACCGTTTGTATCTGAAGAATTACCTAAGCCCAGCTTACTGTCAACAGCTGCCAGTGACCACCTCTCCATCTCATACTCCCCAAAACCTGCCCAAACTAGAATACCTGCTCATGATGGCATCAAGTCCCACCATCAAGCCCCTAAGGAAAACTTTCTACTATCAAGAGTACTTGGGCCAAAGTAAATACTCAGCATCTGTACAGGACACTGCCAAATCCCAGGTTTTGAACTAAGTTTCTTTAATGATTTTCACACAAGAATTGACAAGATCTCAGGGAAAGCCAGAGAACATTTAATTTCCTAACTTTGACAAGCAGCATTTATTCGCAAATAGTCCATAAAGCAAAACTTCTAGTCATCTCCTACATCTGCAAATGTGGCAAATTTAGACACTTGATCTTCCTAACCTTACAGTATAATAACAACAACAACTTCCATTGGCCCATGGTAAATAATGGACTGTTATTTTCCACAAGATGTATTACCATCATACCAAAACTACACTCAAACAGTTCAAGAAGTCTGTAAGCTTCCTTGGGCATGCCTTAGACAATCTTTTAACTCTAGGTTAAACATAGTAGGGCTTCCTGATCCTCAAATAAGATTCTTAGGTAATACTCTGCTACAAATGCTAACAATTATCAAAAACCATTAAAAAGAACACCTGACTTGTCCATTCCCCCCAAAACCAGAAAAGAACTCGCTTCATTCAAATCCCAGCCCAGCATTCTTATACCTAGATTGGGTGATTTATACTGGCCCAAGAAACAGGTCATCTTCTTTCAGAAAGTAAAAAATCTTCATTGGTAAACAATCTCTCTCTTGGCAGATTCTTCACAAGCCATACAAAATGCAGATTTTACAACGCATGAGACTTCACCTCAATAAAAGCTTTAAACCAATTAACTATGGAGACCTCAATGATTAGGAAAGATTAGAACATCCCTAGAATACTCTTCGACCTATTTATTCTTCAAGAGCATAATCCTTTCACACCACGAAGCACTGACACTAATATAAAGGTTGACTACTCCAGAGCTCCTCACTTCATCCTGCATGAATAAATAAACACCATAGGTCAAAGGCATCCTTAAAGGAGAGACTAAATCACAGGCAGGGTGTAAGACATTTAGCAATGTCTCTTACTCAGTTACCCTTCCTGTACTTATTTCTCTTTATGTTCATCTCTTCAGACAGACTGACCGACCGGGATTATCTGTGGAAGGGTGAGAGTATTCAATTACATATTTATTTTCAATTACGTGCTTGAATTAATTTTAGGGAGATGACTAACATCAGCAGAAAAGACTGAGAAAGAACCTAGCAGTAAAAGACATTGTCGGCCACATCCTGAATAGTTAGCACTACTGACTCTATGTCAGAACCTTGGCAATGTTTTTGTACATTTCAGTGGAATAAGAAAATACTTGCTACAGTAGTTAAGCTTTAGTTATTCATTATACTTTTTCTTCAAATAGAATAAACTACACTGGTTCCTTTATCCATTGCCATTATTAAGTAAGAGGGATTTAAACAGCATACTTGCATCCTACACTGTTATCTGTCTTGGATGCAAAATTCAAAACGGAACAGAATACTGCTCTTGCTTTTATCCTTTTCAACAAATTGTTGAATGGGCATAAAAACTGTCAAGTTTCAGCCTCAGTCAACTGTAGTGCCAGAACTGCACAGTCAATTTAAAGTCTTTTGTATTTGTAGCATGCTACCACACTGTAATACAAGCTTTTAAATGCATCTGATTATGACTGCTTAAATAAGAAATTAGGGGAAAATAGTTACTAAAAACAATGGCTATACATTGCGCTGTATTTTAATGACAACAATAAACTTATTTGTTGATAATTTGATATTCCAAGATATCTTTGGAACAATCTCATTATTACTGCTGTGCTCATCCTCTCTTTCCTACTTGATTCAGTAATTAATCTCTTTCTGGTCTCACAAAGTGCATAATCAGAGGAAACTGGCCTGTGGGGTTCTCAGTTCAAGTTTTAAATGTTGCTAAGAAAGCCTTGAATCTATTTTTAGCTATTAATATGTAGAAGACATTTAGTCCATTAATTAAAATAAACTTGAACTTAATCAATGTGAAACTTTTTTTAACTGAAGTACAAATTAGATTTTTTACAGAAACAAGGAGTCAGTTTCTCTTCTACAATAAAGAACATGCCCCACTGACTTCACCAAAATGTCATCCAATTTAATGCATTAGAGTACTTGGCCTTGTGCCCCAAAAGAGGAAAGCTATTACACGTGACTGCTCACTGACTTCATGCAGGGACTTTGACAGAAAAAACAGTTGTTGTCAGTGCAGTGATTAGGGTTGTGAATACCAAGAGTAATTTTTCATTAGGAAAAAAACCCAAACAACCACCATGGTAGCTTGTAGGGGTTATGGGTGGTAGAGAGAAGATGGACTGTTCACTATCCCCTTCAGCTAAAAAAATTAAGAAAAAAAAACCAAAAGGAAAAAAAAGGGGAAAAAAAATCAGGCGACCTTCAAGTGACACTAGTAAAAGCCATGTTTTGAACAAACAAAAGGAGTCAGTTCTTCACGTGAGAGGAAACAATTTGTGGCACACTTTTCCAGATGACATGTTGGAAGCAAAAAACTTACACACATGCAGAGAGGCACAAGACAATTACTCTGTACATCACTCAATACACAAACCATTTCAAGAGCAGGAAAACCTCCAAGAATAGTCACCAACTGGTAGAAAAAAAGAAGGAAACACCTTGCTGCCTGTCCTCACTCTTCCCTGGACATCTGCTTATGGGCAGTGTGGGAGGCAGGACACTGGGCTAGATGGATTCCAAGTCTGAGCCAGTACAACCACTCTTATGTATGATGAGCAACCGTTAAGAGGATTATTCAGTGGATTCCATGCTGCAAATAACTGCAGAAATGATGCATTAGCTGATTGCATGGAGACAGACTGCAACAGCTGACTCTTTACTGGGTCAGCAGCTGTACACCACAGAGGAGGGAATATTCCATTTCCCTCAGCAGCACTCCATGAAACAGCGCAATGCAGCCTTTGCTTCAGGTGGGTGTCATCAGGGTCACACCCGCAAATTTTCCCAAGGCTACAACAAAAGTGCACAACAGGGTTGTGCATGGAGCAGTTCAAAAGAAACAGTGAATTTAAGAGTTCCTCGCTCTCCCTTCATTTGATGTTGGAGGGGGAATATGCTGTCTCCTGTACTAAGTTCCCTGGAGCACAGCAGCGCAGGTGTGATACGAAGCAGTGCTGTCAAGGGTGCCAACGAAGAACCAAAAGAGCCACAGCAGAGCTGCTCCTACTCACAAGATGAAGACAAAATGGAATCTTTCCCCTCTGTGATCATGCAAAATAGCTCATGGCTGATTAAGGCTCTGAAAGACACACAAAGTATCAAATAACCTATTATTTCTAAGACAAAATTGTATAGCCAATGGCATGGGGATCTTCAAAGGCATTTTCTAATTCATATGGTCACAGGTATTTTCATGCACGTTAACTGGATGGAATAACTAATTTTTATTCAGGTATCAGTTCACAGAGTCATCATTCAGTGGTACAGGTACCTTCAGGAAAAATACAGAAAATGATTTAATGTGAACAGAAATTGGAAAAAAAAAATCTCTTAACAATGTATACTTTCCATTTTATACCCAGAAGGTGAGGAAAGGGGGAACAATGTCAGTAAAGCTGACATACAAACCATGTAACGAAGATTGAAACAGCTAGTATTTATATATGGGGTTTTTGCCTTGCTTGTTTTTAGCACACAGATACCAGGCCAGCTTCTTCCTATCTGCTGTTTTACCTTGCCATCATTTACACTATACTTTAATAACCAGAATTCAGTAAAGCTGTTTCAGACAAAAGTGATAAAAAGCAAAATCTCACAGTTTGCAAAAAAACCGCATCACTGCTTTTCAATATAAAACTAATACCCTATTCAGTTCACCTTTCATTTCCTTTTGTTCTCCCAAGACTATTTATATATATGACCTTTTACCTGAGACCATATCTCTTAATAAATAGCTAAAGGTTATTCTGTTTTGCATCAGTACAGCCTTAACCTACTGCACTTATGGTCATAAAATACACACAAAGGTCATGAATTGTTATACGTAAGCAAGAGAGAAATGTGGAAATCCATTATTTTTAGAGAGGACTGGAATATAGAAAAGGAAATGACAAACATAGTAATAATCCTACGACATACCCCAATGCTCCCAGCTCCATCTGTGGAATATCATGGTATTTTCTTGGAGGAAGAGAAAAATCTGCCTTCAGCCACCCAGAAGGACTGGCTACTGAATGCTGCAAAATTTGAACTGACAATGCCAGGATCAAACACAATTCCAGAATTTGTAAAAGGTTACAAAGACCTCACTGAGGGAAACTATTCACCTTCCATGCCCATCCCCACAATCTGGAACAAAACCATCCCCAAATTATCAACAGTGTTTGCAGTAGAAATCCAAATCACCCCATACTAGCTACTATGAAGAAAATTAACCCCAGTCAAAACCAGCTGCCATCATCCTATGGTAGGGTTAAGGTGTCATGCAATGGTATAATGACCACACCTCAGCTTCTCATGGCTGAGGTACAAATAAGGGGCCTGCAGCAGAACTTAAAATCAAAAAACCAAATCAAACATTTACAAAGTGACACAAGCCAAATGCTCTCTTGCTGGGTTTACCTAACTCTCTGTGTGTGTGTGCGTATGTGCATGTATTCAGTAACAACAGAGCTCAGAGCAGTTCCAGGGGAACATTTTATTCTACCTTGCAATTTTGAAAATTGGAGTCTGACTCATCTATTTACTGTAATGTTATTCATAAAACAGAAAAAGCAGATCTAGCTATGGGAGAAATCCAGGCTCTCCAGACCTGTATCTCACATTACAGCTGCTTAAACTCAGCCTTGGAAAAGCTAAATTGCATTTCAGATCTAAAAATCAAAATATTCACAAGCAAAAAGTTCTTCACGCATGGAATTCAGCAATGTTACTTTTAAAAGGTATATCTGATTTGCAGTAAATTAGGAAGTCCGGAGTATCTCTATATTGTTCCAGTTACTAGTGTAAGATTCCCAGCACACAAAAAACAGGCCCCTTTCTTAACAGTGAAACTGAGATGTTCACTGCTTCCAATTCAGGTCAAATGCTGCTGGGATCTACTGGATATATCAGATTTTCAAGAGCACACATATTCAGACACATTAAGAGTGTCTGGCCCCTTGTGCCCCTTGTATCACATGCTCCTGTTCTCTTAGACTGCCCTGAGCCCACTTTATGACAAGTAAGTTTTGGGACACCAGAAATGTTACAGGTTTACCACGGTGTACCAACCACCTTCTCCTGGACAAACTGTGATCTTCACAGTACTCACAGGGGGGCTTTTCAAAAATGCATTGGACTTTTACTGAAGTCAATGAGCATTTCACTGCTCTTAATAACAGCAAAAGAATTAATTTAGTTCTGGTTCCTTTTGAAGCTCCCACCTTCAAAGTACTACAGATGAAGCTAATGGCAGAGGTCAGCGAGAATTAAATGCCACAGGCTGAAAAATGTCTTACACTTCTTCACTTTGGATCAGTTCCAACTGTCTGCAATGTGTCCTTGTTACAAAGACAGCACTGATTACTGATCTAAACAGAGGGAATAATGCTGATCATTTTGTGTAACCTGATTAACTGAATGACTAATTAATGAGAAACATAATAAACACTGGGGAATCTAAACAGCAGGAATTGAGAGATTTGTCTTAGTAGAAAAATTCTCATCCTCTTGCTAACCTCCTTTTTTCCCCATTGGTATAGCAAGGATGCTCAGAAACAGCTGGCTAGTGCAGAGACTGACATGTTTATTTTACTGTACCTCGTTTCTTAGTGCTGACTTTCATGGTTCCCTTTTGAAACAGGATGTTGTACTGGCTGAGATGGACTGCTCCCAAGTGCTAAATCACAATGTTGCATCACCTCACCCTCCCAAAAAAAACCCCAAACAAACCCAACAAAAAAGCCAAAACAAAACAAATAAACCCCAAATAAACCCAAATCAATAACAGACAATAAATGAAAACATTTCAAATAAAACATGTGCAAGTACAGACCAGGCCATACATACACATATGGATCTTATTATCTCTATATTTTAGCTATGTGGTATTATCAAGGGACTATGATAATATCGAAGAGCATTTGTTTCAAGAAAAAACTGTGAGAGAGAAAAAACCAAAGCTCCTAAGCATCTCAACTGCAAAATTAGTCAGCTGTATTAAAAAAATTTATAGTATACTAGAAATATGGACAGCAGGAGAAAGACATTTGTTATGTGTCTGTGTTTCCTTTATATGTCCTAAATCTTGGCAAATTTATTCTCATAATGTGTTAAAATGAAAATATTACTGGTGAAATTCTAGCTAAAGAAGTATTGGCATAATAAGTTATTACTTTATAGAGTTTAGCATTAACATATTTGTGTAAATATTCAGGATTGCATTTAGTAACACCACAAGTGACAGATTTATAATCTTGCGAATGCTTTAATGAATTTCAAGAGTAGAAACATTCTGTTTTAATAATACATATACAGAGTTGTCAAAAACAGCAGCGCTCTTTGGAAAGCTCTTTCAAAATTACACAAGAATTGTTCAGGGTTTTTTTCGCTCGCCTGTCTGAATCACAGCATAAACACAACCATCCTCCTCACTCCAGACTGAATCTGCTATAGGTGAAGGGTTTGGAGGCTTATAAACTTTCACCTACAAATCTCATATTGCTCATTTCCTGTCAGCTCACATCTTAAAATGTCATTCTGTCTGAATCACTATATACCCTTACTATAAACATGCCCATCTGCTCACTGGTGGACAACTGCAAAGTGAATTCTAGCTGAAGAAATACTAAATAGAAAATGGCAGACAGACTTCCACAGGTGCTCCTTCTCCTCATGTACTTCCCACCCATCTCCACATCTCCCATGTGAACCCACTCCCACCCTTTGGGGCTCCCTAGCCCAGGCAGGAGCAAACTCGTGTGACCTGCCCAAATAAGGGGATACTTGCACAAAACAGAAATGTTTGTTGAGATCTTCAGAAAGGATTTCCAAAGGACATCAGCTCCTGCTGTTTGCTGATGGGAAAGAATTAATACAGTACTGAAAGCCAACCATTAACACGATGCTAAAATGGTCCCAGACATGAAAGAAGAATAAAGGAAACTATCTAGACCCTGTAGGCTTAGCCAGGGCAGTGTAACACAGATTAGAAACGGATGCCTTTTTTCCTGACGTAAATGAGGGATTGCTCTTGTGTGTTGCTGAGTGTGTAACCATGGGGCCAGACCTCTGAGGTGACAGGGAAGGAGGACTTATTTTGAGGGAGCCCACTCAGTCATGGAGCTGGGGAGTTCTCAGCAATTTCTCCCAGATCTTGTCAGGGGATCAGGTCCTCATGTTAAGGTGAAAACAGCTGAGGAAGGGAAAGAAACATCCACTAGGGAAGTCTCGCTTTACTCATCTGGGGAAATAAGCTGAAACATTATGGCTTTCCATGGAGGTGGAGCTTTACAACTGACTGCAAAGGGAGCACAGTCAAACCAATATGGAGAACTCTTTGGCTACCTTACTTTTCGTACATCTCCTCGGGAATGAGAGGTTCAAGTCCTACCATGGGCTGAGTGATCTGCTCTGAGTGTTCAATCAATCGGAGAGCAAGCAAGCAGTCCACTTTCAGATAGTGCAGCCCAAGTCAGCTGGAGCTAACATAAAAAAAATGCACTTAGGGGTTTTGACTGATCGGGTTGGGCACTACACACTTTGCATCCACCAAGCACCAGCAGGTTCAGCTACATGCAGTGGACTGCCTCCCCATTAGAAATCTAACAGCAGGCTAGCAGAACACAGTGTGTGAGCTTTTGCTGCCATTTAAAGTACAAAGAACTAGTCTGCCAACTAATCCTCCCAACTGAAGTGGCAGCTTCTGTTAGAAGACTGGAAACAAACAGGATAGAAATGCATCTAAAGGGTTGTTTTGAAACTATTAGTTTTTGCAAAAACCAGCAATAGACCAATTTCTGTAGCTCTTTAGTGATTGAAATCTGTCTGTTCAGAGGTCATCAGTATGTGCCTACAATATACTGACAACGATAAAATTGTACATTTATAATTTTTACTTGACTTTATTAGTTCGATTTTTAATTCAATTCCAATGTTACAATATTAATTTTCTAAATGTACTTGCTTTCTCTTCTGCATCAGGTGAACAGGGCTATATATTCTATAATGCAGCATGGTAAGAATGAGAAAAGCCTTTTGCATTCCTGTCCTGAAAATATAATCAAACCAGGAACAGCATTATATCCTCATGCCAGTGCTTGTGTTTCAGTGCAAACACTTATGTGCTCTGAGCTGACTGGTTCTTAGAACTAGGTGCTCTGTCAAGAAGGCATTAGACTGAAAAGGTGGAAAAACAATAAAAAAAAAAATCTTGTAAGCCCGCATGACTAGGTAATAGGGTGTACATTTTATCTGAAGACATTACTGAGCTAAAACACATGGTATTGAAAATTACATTTCAATAATGTAATTGAAACCCCTTGAAACCAGGGGAAAGGCTAACTCAGAAATCTCTCAAGAGTGAGTCTCATAATAGTTTGCCTGCCCAGATTTCCCTTGTCACTTGAACTAAATAAAAATCTTCTTCACTGCCTATCTTTGATCATTAGAGAAGCCTAATCACTATTATTCCAAGGTCCCATTTAATTCTAGCAGTAACAGTACACCACTGGCTAGCTATAAAACATAGGACTATATGCAGTTGCAGTTCAATCAGCAATTTAAGACCTTTGTAAATGAAAGGTCCTCATTCAAAATTATTATTTGTTGTTCCTGTAGGTTTTGTAAACCTGTTTATTCAAGAATGTTATAAAACTGGAAATACTGCAACTCAAGACTGACTAATCTTTCATTACATGAGCTGTCACTCAGTTTAGTGCCACAAAAATCTATCAGGACTGTATCGATACACACCAGGAATTCTGTTCCAAAGCAAAATTTAAACTATGTTTTATGATAATACCCTGACACTTACAATGTGAAAATGCACAGCAGTGCAGACATATTGTCAGAAGATTAACTGTTCACACACAACACTGCCCAGTAAAAACCAGCTATTTATGATCCTGAAAATGTGAACACAAAGCAAACACGTATTCAGAACATTCAACCCACTTCACCCATTTCTCTCTAACTAGCAGAGCTTATTGATCAACAGACTGAGACTCTTACACATCGTTCAGTGGGTTAGGAAATTAAAGTGAAGCTTGGATAAAAGCATTAAGGATTGTAGTAATGGCTGGCTGCAAATGAGACCTGTAAGTCCAACTTATTCAGGAATTAAAAAAAATACTAAATCAAACCCCATAATTCATTTACAATAAGGAATTTCCAAATACATATACGAACATATATACATTTCTGAAGAATACTTCTGCCTGCTAGCCACCAACCTGGATGATCATATGGATCTCATTCTATTAGGTGGAATGAAAACCTAATGAAATCCTTTCAAGCAAGGCATCAGGAACCTGACAGTTCAACTTCCCATTGAAACAGAGACTCTTCTAAGACAAATTTTCTATTTTGTTAAAATTCTACTTTTTTTTTTTTAAATGTAGATGTTTCCAAAGAAACACTCCCCATCATTTCTAATTATAATACTACCATATGCCTGAGCAATGAGCAAGAGCAGGTTTAACAGCCCTGAGAACAAAGCAGGTACTGGAACACAATTTGCGGAGAATTCCAGCTCCCTTACTTTCTGAAATAAGATCCACTGAGAAAGCAAGTTAAGAAATCCTTTTACCCAGCACAACTTGTCTTTCCCAATGACTGAGCAGCCTTTGAAAGAAGGAATATAACCGGGATGAAGGTGTTCCTGTGCCTCCTCAGTGCACATATGCAGCAAGAATGGTAGTTCAACTACCAGTAGCCCTACAGAATCATGTCTCTTTTTCCCATCTGTAACATTTATTAACTTTTGGCCTCCTTAACACATATTTTCTTTAAGCTGCCGCAGTCTGTACCTGATTGAAATGCACTTGATCCTTCTAGAAGTCTGTAGCATTGTGGATTCCCCATAGCTATGACTAACATAGTAGACAAGATGCAACTTGCTCCACTGGAGCTGTTTTTCCTTTCCAACAGACTGGTCCAAGAGAAGCTTCATGCTTTCATGACTTTATCTAACGACCCACATATTTGTGTTTTCATTTTAAAAGAGCAGTATTTCTTGCTTTTAAAAATCCACTGATTTTCTAACCAAAGTGTGGAAAAATCTTAAGATATCCAGACCATGAAGTGTCAGGAGTCGTGCAAGTCTGGGAAGATGACTGCGACAACATTCCCATCTTGGGATGGAATAGCATGAGCCACTAGCTCCCTATTTTTGGGTATTTGCTCTAAATTAACGATTTAGGGTTGATGTAGACTTCCATAAAGATTATTAGGAATGGATGATGTGAAGCAACAGGCATTTAAGCCACCTCAAGAACAGCCTAAGACTACAGGGAGAAATAATATTCCTACAATATCTTCAGACACTAATTAAAGGTGGGTTCCTGTTTTTCCAGTTGAAATTTCAGCACCAAAGTAAAGGTATGAAGGCATAAAAAAGAGATAAGAAAAAGCAGAGCTAATTTTGCAATGCAGTAAGCTAGAAAAGCATACTAGAGCAAGGAGAGAAGTACATTGCTCAATGTACTTTTTGATATCTTTCCTTATTTTTTAAACCACTGTCATTGTGCTTCAAATTTTGATTCAAGTTAGTCCTTCTGCAAGTTTTTGGCATTCTTATCCTCGTGTATGAATTTTCATGCTTATAGATGCTCTTTCCAAACTCTTAGTCAAGAAACACCTGGATCAGCACTGATGGTTTTGACCATCATGAGGTTAAACTCTTAACACAATGTAAAAACTGATTTCTTCCTATAAGTACCTCCATCCCCTTTTTGGGAACCTTACCTTTGGGTAAGGATAACACCAGCATTCCAACTGAAAGGAGAAATTCATGTTTGTCTAGGAGAAGTGTCTCAATAAGCCCTAGCCCCAAACTATCCACCCAGAAGAACACATAAGGCAGGTCACATTACCGAAGCCACTGTACTAACCTAGAGAAAAAGTTATCTCCACAGTCAAGAACGTAAAAGAGAGGATGGCAAAGAAATACAAGCTGTGGAGGGGCTACTGCGAGTGTGCAGAGTGACTGGAGGTGATGGAAGGCTGTGTATCGAGAGTGCTGGAGCTTTTGCACTTCACTACAGACTGCCAGCCTTTTCCCTGGACTGGGAACAAAGGGCTATCAAGTTTGAGTACAGCAAGAATAGTGGGACAGGGTTGTAGGAATTCAGAGAAAAATGTCAACATGGAAAAGTGAGAAAGGAGTGAGAGTGAAGGCAATTATAGGAAAGGTAGCAGTGTAGTGACTCAGGGTGAAACGCTGGCAAGTAAGTGATTTGTGGGAAGGGATGACAGAATACCCCACAAGGGAGTGAGTGAGGTTATCTAAATCTCTCCTCACCCTCTTGCTGATCATAACATAAAAGCTAAAAATGCCATTTAGATAAATGTAGCTGAGTTTGGTAAAGAACAGATCCTACTTTCCTTCACTTTCCTTGCCATCTGCTCTCCCATCCCATCATGGTTCATATTTGAATGCAACACCCTTAGAATCAACAGGGTCTCAGTTTATGAGAGCATTGTCCTGAACATCCTACATTTTTCACTGCTTTCAACAGGATTACTTGGCAAATTTCTATCCAGTTACCTGTAGATGTATCAATGGCTTTTCCAGAAGCAGCAACTTTGCTTACAAATGGCTTGTTATTTGCTGGACACTATGACACAAGTCAGGCCAAATAATTCTCTGAAGCATTTGTTCTTTTATGATAGAGACACCAGCTGGCTTCTATTGTATGTAATGGCTCATAAATTAGCAAACTGGCAATCACTTTTCTCTGCTGAATCTCATTTGTTACCACTTGGATTTCCCTTCAAGTGCACCATCTCTATTATACAAACTGGCAAGGATAGGGGGTATCTGCTAGGATACAAAAAATGTAACCTTTGAGAACGGTAAAAAGTGTCCTTTAGTATCATCACCTGACAAATTTCAACAAAAACTTCTTAGTATCTTCACTACATGAAATTAGACGATTGTATTTCCTGTGTTTGAGTACTTGCCTTGATTTAACTAGAAAACTTCCCACCCATGTTAGATGGGCAAGGAACAAGGTCAAATTTTTGCAGCTGACTGCCAACTGAATTTTGAAAATATCAACAAGATCCAAAGATGCAAACACAGTGCAAGCCCTTGTGTTCAGGCACAGCTTATTCCTCTCAGGCAATCACCTGTCTCCTGAGGCAAAGAGATGGGCAACACTTTCCATCCCATATGGGTAACTATACCTTTTAGGATATTTTGTTAAAGTAATTCTGGTTATCACCATGTACTTTGATAGCTCATATCTCTGAATAGCTGTGGGAAATCTCCCAGATTTCCACCTTGGTGCATTTCCAATTACCAATAAGTCCTTAGAAGTGAAAGACTACCTTGACTTTTGCAACTGGGAGAGGCTTGAAGGAGGAGGTATATCTGAAGCCTTTCTTCTGTGTTCATTTTTTAGAAATATGTTCTTTACCTGTTTTTGTTGCCGAAGTGACCATCTGCTGCTAAACATCAAATGGCCAGGCAGACCATTTCCATTACCCAAAAGTTACTGTGACTTCCGTAACATAAATTAAGGAAGACAGGGGAAGGCTACCAGCCATTCTGTCTCCAAATTATATAACTTTTCTTTAAGAGCTCCAATGTACTTTCTTTGAATAGTAACTTTTATTTAATGCTTCTCTTCAAGTGCTCTCAGGAATGGCCATTCTGAGTCAGAACATACGACTTTTAAACTCAGGTACATGTTTGAGACAAGTAGACTTCATAGTGGCAAAGGCTAGAGACCTCATACTGTCCTACAGTATGGAAGTTCATAATCACTGAAGTACACTATAAATGATCACCATGTCAGAAACCTTGAACACTTCCTAGAATTATTCTGCCTCCTCATTTAAAAACATTTAAATTTTAGTGAATATATTTTTTAAATAAATAACAGTGTGCGGCTAACAAAGCATAAAGATGTTTTATAGAATGAACTTCCAGACTAGTAATGAAAATTAGCCTATCAGCAGAATCAATTTGTAAACTGCATACCAATCAATAACACAGAACACTATTACAACAGTGCCTGTCTCCCACTTATCTAAACATTTATGTTTTGAAGCCTGTAATAAGCCTGAATTATGAAATCACTGTAAGAAAATGAAATATTAGAGATACTCACTTTTACCAAAATTATTCTTGCTAGCTCTTCACATACAGGCTTTTCTTCATCCTTCTTCAAGCCTTCCAGTTCAAACAAGGTATTGTAATTTTCCAGCATTTTTGTCATTATCTTGTTGCAGATCTCCTGTTCTTTTATACCTTCAAATCCAGAGGGCACACTAAAATTGGACAGAAGACAAAGCAGAGTGTTATAGGGACTCAACATACAAGAGTTCCTGCACAGAGTCTCTATAACATTTCAGCTGTGGATACAGGCTGGCTAGCAGGCACAGGAAACTCCGTCTTGGAAAGGAGGATTGTGCCTATGTTGGTAACAACTATCCTTATTGATATAAAATACCCAACCTGTTGGCCAAACTACCCACTCCAAAAAATCTAGGTAGAGATCTAATTGAGACAACCACCAAATGGGGTACCACCAACCCTGCTATAAGTTCGGTTTCATGATTGCAATAGACAGCATGAGGTATTTAGATGCTCTGGTTTGTGATAATCTCAAAGGTTGTCACAGGATGAGTGAAAAAACTAAGAATATCCACATTCTAAGCAAAACACTAAAAGTGAAGCAAGATCTCTGCATTCAGATGACCCAATGCTGTACATACCATTTTCTAATCTAATGTTTGAGTTAGCATTTCTTTCAAAAGTAGGCTCATAACACAAAGGGCTTTTTAAAACACGGAGATGGAGGGTGCCTTCTGCAGAACAGTCTACAAGATTAATACAAGAAATGGTTCCTTACTTCCACTTTCCGGGAGAATAACCAACTACGTGGCTGCTGAAGAAGCAGCTTCTTGGTTTCTTGAAACAGGCCCCTTTGCAACTAGGAATTGCTTGCCACAGACGTTAAAGGCACACAGAAATCATAAAATACTGATTTGGAAGAAGCGTTGTATTCCAGCCTATGCTCCTTTGCCCTCCTTATGTATTTCACACAACTCTCTCATATAGTAAAAAAAAAATATTACTCAAAAGAGGGGATACAATTTGCTGAAGCTTCTAACGATCATCTGCTGGAATATAGGCTTTCTAAACTTTCTATTGGACTTTGCTGCCCAAAACCGACTTAAATTCTGTTTAAATGCAAAGTGAAATCTCTGAAGAATCTTTTTCAGCATTCAAAATACTTCTCCAATCATCCAGTATTTCTTATTGTACAGTACTTCCAGCAGACACACTCTCCTCTCAATAAGCCACGAAGTGGCTGCATGGATGTAAATTTTCTAAGGACCTTATAAAGCGGCAGACTGCAGACCAGGAGTAAAGAAACATAAAAGATTTAAAGGGAAGAAGCAGAGGAGCAAAAACCAGAAACAAAATAAAGTTTCAAGTATCTTTTGGCTGAGGACAACTAGCGGTTATACAAGAGGAAAACATAACCCAACCCCCCAAAAGCTAAACAAATGCCATCTGAGCTATTTTACAGGGATGTAACTTGAAAGCAAATCATTGTTTACTACAATCAGCAAATTAAAATTTATAAATAATTACCTACTGTAAAACTGCAACTGCAGTTTATTGGTGCCAGCTGTGCATTTCAACAAGAAGATTCTGAAAGCAGATGCTCCCAGAAATTTGCCATCAAAAAGTGCTTTTTTGTAAGGGCTGCATGCTGCTGATCCTTCTCAATACTTTATTCTCTGTAGTACATCCATATGTCAACAGGGAGAGGATCCCACTACAGCAGAACACATCTTTGTAAACTCCAGAAGAGAATCTTTACCGCTATCATTTCAACATTTAATACATGCTAGAGTAGTAGGACCTGAATTTTAAAGGATCACGTTATTTTACACTGTAGAACATTGGCAACTGTAAAAAATGTGTCAGTCTCAGCTGATTGACTGATTTCATCAGGGTGGAACTTGGCCTCCAACTAAATAAAGAACGAACAGAACAACTGGTATTGACAGATGTGCATGTATACTCAGGTCAATTCAACTCAAAGAATGTCACATTCACTAAAACTTACTAACTGGCCTGAAGAAAAGTGTATGTTACCAATAGGCCCATGCAACAATCCTGATTTAAGGAAACCCCTCTTTCCATGCTACATGATGTGCTCCACAGTTGATACAGTACAGAGCTTGCTTGCTTGCTAGTTCAGGCAAATCCTGACTCTTACCTTCCTGATTTGTTTCTCCAAAATAGAGTACAAGAAGAAGCCTGGCATCCCTGTGAACCTCATTTCCAGGAAAAGGACTAGAAATGTACTAGAGCACAAGTCAAAATAAAGACTCCAGATAGCAGAACCTTTCCCTAAACTCCATCTGCTGGGAACTACAGCCAACACCTCCCTACCGGGAACAGCTAACATCAAAAATCTCTGATTGCAAAACAGGCCAGTCTACAAAGTTTCCAGAAAGCATAGAAACTATTTCATTTCTGAATAATTCCATGGCTTTCTTGCCCTCCTTTCCCCACATTACCTTGTCAGTTAAACTTTACTAGATCAAATCTGTGAAAAGTCTAACATCTTATCCGAACAATTCTGTAAATGTATGGAGAGATATGCAGAACACAAGGCTAAAGCTCATGGCTTTAGTCATTTTTAACACCTCTCTCTGAATGTAACTAAGCAAAGCAGTATGGCTTGATTTATTTTAAGGGCAGTGTACCATATTTTATTCACTGCCATCTCTCTGCCACTTAAACAGGCATATTTTACAAAATTTCTAATTTATTTTTCATTTAATTGCTGTTTATTAGACTTCCATCACGGTAAGGACTATTATACTCTCTGAGCTCTCCATGGTGACATTTTTCTTGCAATAAATATATGCTGAGCTGAAGATATGAAGTTTATATTACGAGCATGCACCACCCTGCCTATTTATACAAATTAAACTGCATCTGTTGCCACAGTGCATGATCTACCAGTCTAGCTAGATTTTTCTGAAAATTTATGTAAAAAATAGTATCTTACTTTAGTTCTTCTTAGTCTGAAAAGTTTGCATCTACAAATGCCACTTCAACTGACTAGAAAAACCCAGTCCTTTGGGAAAGTATTCTCTCACCACCTTCCTGATGCACATCCTACTCCTTGCAAATTTTACAAGTTCTTTTGTGAGGATCCTGATAAAACATCACAGCAAAACTGTGCTCATAGTCATGGTTCTTTTATGTCTATTTTCATGTTAATTAGGCATTACAACTGTGTTGCTTAGAGAGTTAGGCACACAATTTACTCCAGATACAAAATCCTGAATAACGGGACTTGATCCCCTTATAGCCACAGATGTAGGAACCACTTCAGTAGTAGCGCCAGAAACATGAGCTTCACTACCAGAAACACGTTTTCTAGAAGGGAAGCATAAACAGGCAACTTCTGTGGTTATTTCTAGAAGAAAAACTGTTGATAAATTCAGGTCTATCTTAGTGATTTGAGCCGGAAAACTCCCACTGAGCAGTAGCTTGCAAAGTCATGGACAGATACATAGCATAGGCAGAGCAAGAAGCAAATTTTCTACCATCCCCTCCTGATTCCTTGGACACCTTGTCCTTCCCAGAAAGTGCTCCGAACAATCTGTGTGCAAAGCACAGTGGCTCAGTACATATTAATTATTTGGAAAAAACATGCTTTTTCTAAACCAGGCACCAGCATTAACAGTGTCTGACTCAGTTAAGCAGGGTGAAAGGCAAAGGTGCATTAATACCAAAAGTTTTACAGGATATTCAAGATCCAAATTACTGATGAAGCCACTTAAAAGCTGAAAAAGCAGTAGTGCTGAAAGTGAAAATATTAATTGGGAATAGGATCAAGTTATTAGCTCTTCAATTAAAAATATGACACTCAGTAGTATTTCACACTTCTGCACAATGTCCTAACAGCATGCCTGGCCCCTGGCCCACCCCTGCAGCTCCATGCAGCTCCTGTCCATGCAGATCCATGCTCACATGTTCCTTGTGTTCTCCCAGACCATGTGTATGTCTCCTTCCATAGTGATGCTCAGGAAAGCTAGTCTTAAATGGGTTAAGCCACATTCAAGGCTCTGTGTCACAACTCTTACCCAGAACTAAAGTGAAGTAGGGTCAGATTAACTCACTGTGAAAGAATTACTTACATTTCATGCATTAGTTAAATGAATTTACATCAGAATCTCTGTAAACAAGCTGTAACAGGCTAAATGCAGAGTAGGCTTATGAGACAGCAAATCTCCAGACTCTACTGAGAGTGATGCAGTAACACACCCCAACATTTCTGCATCTGACACAAGACAGGCATCACTACAAGGCTCTGTTGTCATCCACCACACCTGGGAAACTTGCTTCAAGCAGAAACAGGGGCCAGGAGGACTTGGGATGTTGTTATCTGTCTGTAATAAACTGAACTGAGATCACTGAACTGATTTCCCCAGGCAACAACTGCTGACAGCTCCCTGTCACAACTGAGAAGCAGAGATTTCCATGTGAAAGGGTCCATCTCGTTAGGAATTCCCAATAGTGTTTGACCCTACCCTGTCTGACATGCATATTACCATTTCCCTAAGTGGCTTTGCAGAAGTAGCTTGCATGGAATGACAGCACTTTACAACCACTGCAGGGTATATCCTCTGACTCCTACTTCTGCCGTTTGTACAGTACCTTTTGTAGAGGAGCTCCACAAAGCCACCTTACCATTCTCCTAGGGAATCCAGCCAGAAATGAAGGGACTCAAAGGACAAGGAACACTTAGTGGGTTTTTTGTTTCTCCAGCCCTCACAAAACATTTTTGTTAGTACCTCAGATGCCCATGAGTCCCTCAACAAGTGCAACTGAAGACTCTGAGAGTAGACCTGCTGTAACATTTAGAATTTACAACTTCAGACAGTCTATTCTGTCCCTCTAGACAGACATTACTGTGTCTGTAACAGACATGACCTCGTGGCCACAACTCATCCCTGTACTTCAGCTGATGAAAGTGATTTGTCCTAACACACTGGACCACAAACTGGTGCACCTGAAAACAGGCCCATATTCATGTCTGCAGACTATAGTGCAAGATCGGAGCCTAACAGGTACCCAAAGATAAAGCAACGCTAGCTAACCTGAGACAGGTGTTCATCTCTGTCTGTGTGACTCATTTACATGCTCTGCAGCGTTTACAGGCTTATGTCTCACCAGTCTGGATGAAATGAAATGACAGATGACACTACCGAGATTTTAAAGAAGCATTTTAGCTTCTGAGGTACTGGAGAGTCAATTTTGAGGCATCTACCTGCCTGCCTGTTAAAATCTGTTTTGGATAATTTTCTGTATCAGATTCAGGTGCCTAAGCATTATTTGCAGCAGATGCATAATGCAAACTTCAGGTAACACAGGTAACACAGAGCAGATAGAGTAGACTGTCTTCATTTATATGCAATATCTTTAGCTTCAGCAAAAGTTCCATTTTTTATCACAAAGTTACAGTGAGAATAGGCATCTTAAAGAGTGAAACCTACACAAAGGGGGACAAAGGGCAGCCCACAGCCTAACATCCACTCTCAAAGTACATTGCTCTCACCTCCAAACATTTCTAAGCAGCAGCTCTTCAAAAACACCCCTTGTAATTGCATTTCAGCTGTATTGCTGAACTAAAACACCATTTTGTTTTGTGCATATCAGGAAAAAGTTCTTCACTAAGAGGGTGGCTGAGCACTGAAACAAGGCTCCCAAGGAAGTGGTCATGCTCCCAAGGCTGTTGGTGCTCAAGAAGCATTTGGACAACATACATAGACAGACAGTTTAATTTTTAGGTTGCCCTGTGTAGAGACAGGAGTTGAATTCCATGATCCTCATGGAACCCTTCCAACTCAGGATATTCAATTGTAGTTTTTCCTTTGAAACTGGTCCTCCACTTAAATTCTGGGTGTATGCTTTATTGCCAATCCTCAGTTAAGATCAGAAGGACAAAAACATTTTCAACCCACAGCAGTAACTGACTTTAATGGAGCTTTTACAGCAAAACACCAAAAAAACCAAAAACACCCAACGCAAAACCAAAACAACAGAGCATTTCCTATTGAAATAATCACTATTTCATTCAAGAGATGAAATAGAAAATATTATATAACACCTGACACAGGACAGATGATAAAAGACAAATTTAAAGGAGTGGGTGTTCACTATGAGAACAGAAGGCTTGAGATGGAATTTGGCCAGAGCACCCCTCCACTTATGAAGAGAGCAATACATCTTTAGCAATCTTCAGTTTATTTTACATAAAGGTCATTCAATGGGCCCCAGATGACAAAACTAAGTACACAACAGAAAAGAAACAGAAGAAAAGACAAAAATATATCTCAGAAAGCCTTGGCAATATAGTTCCTTACACAATTTCCAAAGAGGAGGCAAGCACTCATAAGTATTTAATATGATTATGCATGAGAACATTTATGGCCTTCCTATATTATGTTTGATGCTTTAAACTGGCATCGTAGGGTGTAGCATACTGAATTCTTGCGGAAAACAATTCCTTTACCCTGCTGGAAAAGGTAGTATTTAAAATCTACATAAACCCTGCAGGAAAGGTTATGGTTGCATGCTCCAATATGCAATAATCAATGTTTAAACAACAATTTTCAGTACTCAGTTTGACCCTGATCCTGGATGCACAGTTGTTTTTAAGACTGATGCACTTCCTGAAAACAAAGCCCATTCATATAATGTTTCAAAGGCCAATATTATGCACTGAGGAGTTCTAGTTCAGCCCCTCTGCTTTCACTTCAGCTTCATATACCCAATCTCTGTAGGCTCCAAGGCTGCTAGAAACCAAGGTAAGACAGTCATGCATAACTTCAGACTAGATTTTAATTCTTACAAGTTCAGCATCTCTGAAATACCTACAGCTACCCTACAGAAGATCTACCATTTTCTCTGTATCTAAAGACAATACACTTTTCCTCCATACCTAATACTTTCTTGTGCAACCCTTCAGGTAATTTCTGTTATGTACTCATCATACATAAATAACTGCATCTAACTCTAACTGGTTACCTGCATTTGCCAGCCACTTTTGGGGGGATGGAGCAATCCCTCACAACATGCTTAATCTCTGCTGGAATGAAGCACAAGCAAGTTAATGAGGGCTTGAATGATGGAGGTCACACGTTCAGACCATTCTTTGAGAGACCGCTGCAAAAAATGGGTGCAAATGGATCCTCTGCTTACTTTAACTGGTAGATCTTATATCTTACAATCCCAACCAAAGGACAGGACGAGTGCAGCAGCCCCTCTGATACCCAGCTCCAACAGAACAGAGATGAGGAAGGAAAACTCAGCTGGTCCTCTCCTTTCCAGCACAAGCTGTGAGAGTTGAGAAGAGACCACACAGCAGGCCATAACTAAAGCTGTGTCTCTACCGAGGCTGAAATTTAGGTCAATGGACAATAACTTCCTCTAGGAGTAACCACACTGCAAGTGTTAATACTCTACACAGATTACCCCAGTGACAGAAAAGACAACTTTTTATGTTCCTTCATGCTTGTTGTTCTTCAAGGGCTGTATTTCTCAATATACTTGACCTTTGCCTTCCATCACAATAAATTTGAACAATCCAAGTTGGAAGAAAACAGTGAATTAAATCTCAAATCTTCTGAGCTGTTTGACCTTGCCCTTTACATCTTCCTATATCTTACATCCCACTTCATTACAAGGAATGCAAATAGCCATTTTTTCCCTTCTTCTGTTCATTAGAAATACAGAAAGCACAAGATAACCTTTTATTAGAAAAGCAGCAGTGCAGTCTGTCAAACAGCAAGTAGGGAAGCAGGGGAAGCAGTGGATAAGATAAAAGCAGTAAGGGATGAAAGTTTAGGAAATCAGATATAATTACATTACATGTTTTTCTACATAACATAGAGAAACAGAATGAAATTAAGAGAATTAAAATGAAGTGTAAATGTCTGGAAAGTGACCAAACAGCAAGATTTATTTCTGCATGATTTATTCAACAGTTAAACAGTTTCAGTTACGCAGTAGGAGATAATATGCTTAAATAGCTAAAATGTCACTAAAAATACCTCACAAAAAGTAATCCTTCACTATCAGCAGATGGGCTTCATCTTCTCTGACACTGTGCCTTAACTACACAGACTCCAACATTAATTTTAGACACGAGTGTGAATTTGTGACAGAAAAATCTCAGATCTTCCTGCTTAAGCAGTGTAATTTCTGACAAGCTGAACGCTAAGCCTTCTTTCCTTGTCGCGGAGAAACACTCCGTACACTGCTTGGAACAAACAACGCAAAGCAAGAGGAGTGTTCGCTTCAGCCGCCTGCTGATATTTAATTTCTGCAGCTACTCTCTCCTGGGGCTGCCTGCAGCCAGTAGCCAGACAGCCCTTGCCAAGCAGACTTCAGGCAGCCCTACTCCAGAGCTCTGAGCTGTGTTCTGAGGATCTCTCTCTGGAAGCTTGGCCAACCAGTTGGCCAAACCCAACACCCAAAGTTTAGTGTAGCAAGTTCTCTCCTCACCCTATCAAATCTTTGTTGATACAGATGGTCACAGTTCCAGCAATTTAAGACTGCATCCATTAACACAGGAGAAAAGGGTATTTGAACTGTTCCTCACAATCTTTGTGTCTGGACCACAATCGCAAACTATGTTGAACAGACCAAGACCTGATGAAATACATAGTTGAATTACCACACTGTGAAACTTAGTTTAAATAAAATCTACATGCATAATTCTGATCTATTCAGATCTTTAAACAATGCATTACTCATTTGCTAAGTGTCAAGCCTTCCTTTCACTGCCTCTTTTGCCACATGAGCATTTATTTCAACATGTGTCACAACTGCTGGGCTGGTTACGCTCATAAATGGCTTTAAGAGCCCTTGGGTTTTCACCTCCAGTGAACTCTGTCTTTCTCAGTCTTCTGCGATGGAATGATGTGATTCCACCCTTTACCTTTGTAAGGTACAGCCCTTGTACCTTATAAAAACCATTACATGTTTTCTATGCCATCTTAGATCAGTTGTGGCAAAAACTACACAGCTTTTACGATGTACGTTTTCATTTAATATTAGAAATGCCGACTGCAATTCCAAACTGCAACTCTCTGCATTCTACACCAAAAACTATGCAGAGCTAATTTTCAAACTTTCTTGAAAGAAGTGATGAGTAAACTAAAAATTATTTTAATAGCCACTTGGGAGCTTGAGTCATAGAGATTTCGCCATTGAACTCAAATTCTTCTAATTTATTTTGTTTGCTCTTAACTCTACCAATACATTTAGACAGAAATTCCCAAAGTGCACATAAAAAGACAATTTAAAAAAATTATTTTGCTTTTCCTTGTCAGAAGTTTGCAATGTTGTGCTTCCAGTAACTCTCATATCCATGCATTCCCACACACACTACTGTCTTTTGAGTATTCTTTCTTTTGGAGAGGAAAACAATTATTTTCAAAATATACTTTATCTTTTTGCACTAACACAGTAAATGCTTTAATCCGGAAACTCACCTTCATCATCCACCAGCAACATCTTAAGATAAGGCAGCAGTGTAGTCTCTAGGACAAACTTTAGTTTAAATGTCTCCTTTCTGCATGTTCTCTTCCTAATCAATGGAAAATATATGTTCCTTAAAAACCCAGAAGGCAGCATCTAGCCTAAGTATGTGGAACTGGCTCAGTATATTACAAGGAACCCCGTTTCAGTTATTTATCTTTAAAGAAATCTACTTCTTTCCACTGGCTATGGAGGAAGCCTGGGGAGATAGTCTCATTAGGCACTTAATCTAATCTAAGTCTTACTAGGCAACTCAGTATTATTCCCAAGTGAAATTTTACAAAGATCAGTACAAATCCAACATCGAGACACTTGTCTCTTCTTGGAGATACCACGCATCTTCCAAGACTGATGACTGAACTGAACTCCCTACGTGCTTCCCACATCTAAGATCCCGAAGTGGGTTCACCGCAGACAAGACGGGGGTGAAGGTGCTAATGCAGCACTGCATCACACCAGGGACTCAACAGGAACCTTTTCACTCAAGTGTGTTCTTGCACCTGGAAATAACTATTCTTGCTACTGCTGCAAGCTTCACTAGCACATAAAACACATCTTCAGCACAAGCGCCTAGGAACTGTGCCCAGTGAAAGAACCCAGTAAAACTACTGAGTCCAGTAAGGAGTCTCAAGAAACCAGGGGATCCCCAGAAGTTCCAGAGCTGCTTCTGAATATACTAGAGGGACAAAGAACTCAGAATCATTGGCATCTGAGGACAGACACCAGAACACAAGGCCAAATTTGCATACAGAATTCAGTATCCATCTCTAGAAATTATACAGCATCTGGGTGCTACACAGGAGTCCTTTCCCTCAGGCATCCTCTGTCAAAGCTTTCTGCAGAGACAAATTCGTATTAACAGAGGGCAAAGGAAGAAACCTGTATGAGCACAAGTCTCCTTGTTCTCATAAAGGCACTTAAACAGCCTGAAGGCCTTTTGTTGTTATACTCCTGCTCTGCTACCAATGCAGCAACACAAAACTGATCAAAAGTTTAGCAAAACAACAAGAGGAAATGGAAGAGCAACTCAACTCCCATTCAGCTCAAACAATAACTTTAGCACTAAAATTTAACACAGAGCCCCAATCATTGCCTTCATCTGATCACCTGAGCTACATTTCTGACCATCTGCTCCATTAGACTCCCTGTCAGCATATGGGGAAAAGTAAAAACCCCAACTTACTGAAAGCAGTTTGGTCCAAATACAGTGGCAAGGTTGCAAAGGTTCATCCTGTTCTCCACATGATGTTCAGCAACCTTTATCAGGAACTGGCACAGGTACTTCAACAGGCAGTAATGAGCCTCAGGCAGTTCTTTAAGGAGTTCTTTCAAGTAACTTTCCTTCTGCATGTCGTTTCTTGTGTCTAGGAAAAACAAGAGAAGAAAAAACATATCTGTATGGTTTTCTCCATTGCCACCAATTTACTTATATGGGCCAGCAGCAGGAGCTAAAATTCAATCCTGCTTCTGTTCAGAGACACAGAATCCTCCAAACCCCTCAATTTTCCTTAGGGAATGCACACCTTTCTCCTGAGCCCACCACTGGCACCATTTCATGCTTACCTTTATCTTGTAATCTTTTTCCTGAGCAGATTGAGCAGTTACTAACAGTCAGCTAACAGCTTTAGAGCATGTTTATTCCCACCCGGTACATAGCTAAATCTACTCTAACTCCAGTTCCACCAAATCTCCTGATTCCATGCTTCTTCTGGATGTCATCCCTACTTCCCACACCCTTCTCATACTCATAGTTTTCCTTCCCATGAAAACTTTGAAAAATAAGAAAGCAAGAACAGTAAACAAAGGAGTCTTCTGAAATGCAGACAGTACTTTCTGGGGGTACATTTTATGAAAAACTCGATTTTGTATCTTTTGTCAGAGGGACAACTCTACAAAATCTTACGTGAGGCACCTTGCTTAAGAAAAGAGGCTGTTCATGGCACTGTTACACTCTAAAATGAGCTAAAACTTTGCCTAATGTTGCAGCCTTGTTATACTGTACAATCTTCTAGAATTTAGGTTTGGGTAAAAGTTTCCCATACCAAACTGAGCACTATCCAAGTATGACTAAGGTCAATTTTCTTTTATGCAGGTTTTTTGTCGCTTTTCTGTTTTAAAGCAAAAATTTTATGAACTTCACAGATGCTGTACAGACCTAGGTGGTGAACACAAGCTTGGCCTCACACAGAGCTTCTGCATAGTTGTGTTCTGCTGCTGGAATTGAACTCGCGTGCAAAATTCTTTGCTCCTCTCCTCTATTCCAAAAACACATTTCCCAAAAAGTGTCCAATTTCCACCACGATCTTGGGGTTTGCATGTTAATAAAAGCAAAGTTTTGAAAACAAATCAGCGTTGATTTCCCTTTATAACAAAACAGGATGCCCTAATGCTTGGAAATATTAATTTCTACTCTTCACCAAAATGAAATGTCACTGAAACTTTCACATATGCACAAAAACCCCAAGGACTTTGCAACAGCATTTTCATACATGAGACCTGAGGCCCTAAAGGTTTTCCTCACCAATCTAATTATAAGCAATGGCCATTAACACAAGGCCAACTCTGCATTACTAGCACTTTTTTCATTTTTTATCAGCCTTATGGGTTGCTGGTGTCAATGCTTTAAGACTGTTGTTGCATAATAGCTTTTTCCTTAGAGATGTACTGTGAGGTTTAAAAGCACTTCTAGTGGTTGGAAGGATGTCTTTATTCCACAGAGTTGAAGTGAGCTCGTGCTAAATGCTGATCTTCTCTGTTCTCTATAACAGGCTGGCCTTGTCCCAAAGTAGCTGATTTATTATTTTATTTCTGCAGTAAAATTTCAGGATGCTTCTGAAGGCTGTATCACATGGAATAACAATAAGGAATTTAGGTGCATTTGTATTTGCACTGATCAAAGTGGACTGTACAGTCTCTGACTCGATTACTAATTATCTTTCTATTAAGCTTAAAGAAAGACAAAACCAACTAATTTCCACATAGCCAGAACATTAAAATTCACCTCCTAACATACTTCTCTTTAGATAACAAAGCAACTAGCACAGAGTGGTTTCTACTACAAATTGCTCGAAGTTATGATAAGGAAAGCCAAAGTCATCTCTCAGAAAAAATGCACCTCTTCCACCACCATCACCCCACCATCTAATTAGGAAATGCCCTTGAGAACTAATTGCCTCTCTGAGTCTTCCACTGGGGCTTTAGATTGACAGGTACTTTTCCATTTACTGAAGGATTTTCCATCCCTTCCAAAGTAGAAAGATGCTAATAACAGCCACAAAAGATTCCAAACACAGGTTTGCACTCTGACAACAAATAAGGCTATCAGGCTTATGGCCTCAGCTGTATTTGGTAGGTGGGATGTCCTTGTTCATTAACCACAATATGTTATGTGCTGCAAATCAACACCGCAGATGTTTATCGCTGGGCACAGCCAAACCTTTGTTCGCTTCTGTACTTTCAAGTACAGAGACAGATATTAGATCTAAGATCTTGAAAAATTACCCCTAATTGAAGGACACAGAGACACTCAGCAACATGAGGCAGCAAACCCCATTTACTGAGCCATAAAATTCCTTGTCCTTGTGAAATGGGAGAAAGAAAATACGGCTTTCCTATTTCTTCCTTTTCCAGTGAAAACAAGGGAAGGAACTCAAGTTTTTCTTCCAATACAGTCCAAAAATCAAAACCACTTTGTTAATTCTCCTGCTGCTGACATTTCATGGATTTCAGCTTTATTTTAAAAAAAAATCCTATTACAGTTCGTGGTGAACTTAGGCAATGACATGCATACACAGTATTCCATGCACTTTGTATATTTTTCAGGACAAGTGTACCTCTGCAATCCATGATCATTTCTTCAAATAAAGCAGCTTTTCAACTTATTAGAGAGCAAAAATAGTCTTCAGTCATAACAATGATCAATTCCTTGGAGCAATCCTCCTCCTTTGACCACCTGCTAGACAATTTTTCAGTTTGTTTCAAAGTCATTCAGTAAGGTTTACTCAGCTGGTATTGACCAGAGAAGGAGAAAGAAGTAAAAGAAGAATGAAGGCTAGGAGGAAGGTGCTCTCAAGGCATCTTTTTTATTCTGGGAGCCTTCCAAAAGTCACGTGCAATAGACGGCATCTCAGTAAAGGCCTGCACAAGAAGCTTGGCTAGATGTGCAGCCAGGAAGGGCTTGAAACCAAGGATGAAATAGTGGGTAGGCTGAGGAAGGGAACAAAACCAGAAGCCTCAGGCCATGTCCAGCCTCAGCAACCAGAGGACACAGAACACAGCATAACACAGGCAGAGGACCAAGGAAGCCAGCAAAGCCAGAGTGGTACCTCAAAGCTCAACTAGGGACTCACTACTGAGGAACAAGTCGAGATAAGTGAAAAGGACAGGCAGTCTCTCTAAAAATGTTAATTAACTAGAAACAGGAGCCTCAACATTGTAGGAGGCACAGACACATCTGCGAGTGTGTTTTCAAGTCTCATTTAATTTCAGTATACACCCACATATCACAACAAGAGGGACATATTTTCCAATAGTTCATCCTATTTCTGAACATACTGAATTTCTTTGACATGCTACAGACATAATCTAATTCCCAAATTCATCTCTCTTCATATTACTCCTTCCCCCTGCAGAACCTGCTGCCTGAACAGCACTAAAGGTATGGATGCCTGCAAACAGGTGTGTGTAATTGTTTTGTTCATGTCTCAGATGGTCTGACCCCAAACAACTCCAGCCTGGAAGTGCTGAAATCATATCACCAGGGTGCCATGCCCTAGCCAACTATCTGTGCCATGAGACGAAGAAGAGAGGCTACTGCTTAGTGTCATGCTACCACAGCTTTCAGCTGCCTCGCATACTCCCAGATTGGAGGGCAGACAGAAAAGCTTGCATCTGTCAGCAGCTATCAATGTGCCCGAGGAAGATAATCTTTGGTAGAGAGGCAGCAGGTTGTACACTGCAGTACCATGGCACCCACTGGACTGTCGGAGGAATCAAAGCATTTCTTTCCACCTCCACAATCTATGGGAAGCAGGGCTCCAGTCTCTGTCTGCCAAGAGACAATCTGCTTCAGACACGATCCTGCCACAGAGGGAAAAAAAGTCACGCCTCGTTGCCATCAGTAGCAGAAATATTGTAAGTCCTTATCATAGGAAGGCTGTCATCACAATCCAACTTGAGACCCCTTGCTCTCTATCATTATGGCACTTTGCAGCGCTGTATTTATGCCTCATTCCAACACATTGGAGAAGAGCACTCACTTCTTTTGCGGCTCTGCTGAGTGTCATCATCTGCATAAAAAAATCCAATTACAAGAGGTTTTACTGCTTAACAAACATCATCTCCATGCGCAAAACAGAAGTTATTTCTCTAGTTTGGAACTAGCCCTTATAACACTAACATAACACTAAAAGCCAAAGGAAAAGATTAAAATCATGTCACAAGAGCCTGGAGAACCACAGATATCTCGTGAATCTGATTTGGTGCACTGCTGCAGTTACCATGGTTAAAAGGTCAGCTCTCATGTATTCATTTTCACAGTCACTGTTCAGATTGAAATTTGACCTCTAAAATCGCCCAACACAAGCTGTATTTTTGGTTCTGCTTGTTCCTGTAAGTCAAACAGCTGCCGGCTACTAAGCGTTCCGTAAACTGACCTGTTGATACAGAAGGGAGCAACTCATTCCCTTCCACCTCCTCCCATCCCTCTCGCTGAAACTAGCAGGGCTGTTCACAGGCATCAGACAAAACCTTGCCAGACATGGCAGGTTGTGAGCAGGAGGAGGTATGTGAAATAAAAGTCACATCTAGCTGCTGCCCCCTGAAAAATATAACTTCTCTAGTATGAAGCAACGTCAAGTAGCCAGAGTGATGAAACAGCATCAACTTAATTCAACTGTACCAAAGGAAGACAGGAATCCACATTTCACTGTATCCCTGCAATGGCAGCAACAAAAAATAAACTTGCATGAGGGAAAAGCTTTCTGTATGATAAAAAGGAAAAGTACGCTAGCAACCTGTCTTTATTAAAAGCAAGTGACCTGTGAAAGGAGTAAGAGCTGCACGTACAGTTCCCAGTATGTACAAATGCCTTAAGAGTCAGTGACTGTGATGTAGAAGATAAGGAATGAAAAGCCAGAAGGAATAAACAAGCTCAGGCAGGGATTGCTTATGGGAGCTGCTGATTTCTTCCATCTGAGGTTTCTGTAAGCACAGCCCATTTTGCATGGGCAGGCATAGCTCTGCTCTGCAGTGAAGCCTCAGTCACAAAAGAGATTGTGATGGACATTTTTTACCCCAGGACTCCCTGCAAGGAGTAGCCTTCATATTTGACAGGTGCTTTGAGGAGACCAGCCAACACCAACGTGTCCCTGGTCTGCACTTGCTACACACATCTCTGATCAACATCCTTTACAGAGGGAGGCCCTTCTCAGCTCCTACTGCCACTGTTCTTTTCCAAGGGCAGAGAGAGAATGTCAGGACACAACAAACGGCCTTTGGACATACACATTATGTTTTCTGGAAATGCATAGTCTTGGCATTATGCTGAATATTTATATAAACAGCAGTGCTTTAGGATTTGGGGGCAGCATGCAGAGCTCTCTTTCACATGACACTGCACAGGCTGCAGGCAGCAATGCTAAACCAGCTGCATGGAGTTCCTGAACTACTAAAAGGACAGGTTCTCTCTTTCATAAAAGGGCAGATTATTTCCTCTTTGGTTTGGTAACAAAGACTATACCTGGAATTGAGAAGGGTTAAAGCTACAGGTAAAATCTGTAATTTTCAGTCCAGTTATTTTTAACCAGAGAAATCACTCTCTAACAATTTTTATAGTAGGTAATCTAACTATGTGTTATTCTCATGTCAAGATCTTGGCTGGCTTAGAACATGCTGATATCAATCCGTGAAAATATTCCAAACTAATTCCAACATAATTCCAAAAAAGCATATCCCATGCAAAGCTTCAACAGAAGGGAATCCAGAGGCTGTAACAGAGCTTCTATTTGCCTTCACTGTAGACATGCAGTGAAGTGGCTTCAAATTCAAAGTTATTTTTTAATAACCTGTTGGGTCAGAAACAGTTCGACCTCTCTCTTCTTGGTTTACAAAAAGAACGCCCAGGCACACACTCTCTTAGTACCATTTTGCAACAAATACCCTTGCACATACTTTGATAAGTGAACAGATAACTCCTCCAATCCTGCACAGCTGGTTGATCATTTAACTGTAAACAAATGCCCACTTACCATTTAAGCTAATCTGAACACGATGAAAGTCACCAGTCACATAGCTACTCATCTATGCTGTATTTTCTAGGGCATGAAAAACCCCAGTTTTGGTCAAGCTTTACAGAAGTCTTTCCCTTGCCATAATAGCCAACTGGCACTTCTTTGTCCTAATCAAAAATTATAATGGGACTAAACTGAAGCTTCTTGTGCAATACAGGCAAACTTAGCTATGAAGACACGTCACAGTTGGATGGACTTTTGCAGAACTGGGTTCATAGGTTACACCACTAACTTTATTTAGAAACAAGAAAGTTTAGTGGGTAAATCTGCTAAGTGAGAATATCCATCTCATTTGCCTAGAAAGTACTGGGAGGATTTTGCATTTCTTGTGGGAAGCAGGAACAGACTAAACTTTCCACAAACACCACAAACACCACTGTTCACAAAGCAAATCAGTAGTTCCTGGCACAATACACCAATATGACCTTTGTGGGGATGTAGAACAGCTAAGGTGTGACTTATACTAAATTTACACCTAAACTGTGATTTATGAGAAAGAACATAATTAAATACAGCTCTTAAGTCAGAACTGGTGAATCTAAAAGACCCCAAAGAAAGCACAACAATGACCAAAAAAAAAGGGACTTTCTGAAAGAACAGCACCTTCCTACACGACACTTCCTGAACACTATCCTTGGGCACCAGAAAACTTTACTAAATAGGGAAGGTATTTTACACAGCTCACATATAACCTTATTACAGCTGAAATGTCTGCACTCAAGGTAAAGCACAAAGTTCTTCTCCAGTGCACCATCAACACTCTGTACAGCCCAAAACACAAAAGAAAGAAAACACATGGTAGTGTTCTCCCTCCTCTGGGAAATGGCTGAACTTCCTCTCCTCTGAAGGCAAGAAAAGTGGAAGGGAGTGTGTGAGAACTTTGCACCATCTTCCACTAGGGATGCATGTCAGAGCACGTGTTCCTTCTCTGCATCATGCATCACATATGCTCTTTACAGTAAGGCAAGCAAATCTCTAGTAATATTTACCCACCCATTTTGCAGCTTCTTAGGAAAACATAAAGAAGTATCGACTGCCTGCAGCAAGAGAGAAGAACTGCCACTGACCCACACGGTCAAGAACAGGGCCAACCACCCCTCATTCAACATAACATCACCAGAGAAGAAATGTATTACAGACAGATGAATTAGATTTGAACTTACACAACTCTCTGTTAAATGATTTCTCAACTTCCCACAGAAGAGGTGGTGTTCTGTCCTGTGGTTGATCCACCACTTGAAGGTGGGTGAGGGGCGTTGAAAAGAAAGAAAGAAAGAAGTCTTCCAGGTTGTGTGCTACAACACGGAACAAAAGATAAAGTCTGCTGATACTTGCAAACTGTTTCCTTTTTTGATGGGACATTACATAGAGAGAAGCAGAAACTTCGACAATGTATGGTTTTGGCCCAATTTGATTAGCAGATGAAGTTGTAACTTTTCAGAGTCCATTACAATGAAACTGCCAGAAACCATCCCAGCAAACAGAATCAAAACTCTGTCCTACATAGACAGCAGCTGTTGTCTACAAGTTTGCTCAAAGAAACCAGCTGATCATTTCAGTTTATATTCAGCAGATACAACTGGATAAGAAAATCATAAATAGTCCAGACTTTACAAGCACATAAGAAGCATTTTTCTGCCTCTTGTAAGAATTGCACATCTGGGAGCAGGTAAGAGTTAAAGTCAAAGGCAATGAGGAAAAAAGTACGTAAACTAAGAAACCAGTAATCCAGAAAGAAAGTGCATTGAAGGACTGATATTTTACCTCTTCACTTACCCTGGTAAAGCTGAATGAACCTGGGATGTAAGGCAGACGTGATAATCCCATCTGGCAACTCTCTCAAAAATAATTTCAACAGACTGGCTGCTGAGTACACATCACCATCTTTAACAAGTTCCACTTCTTCTCCACGTTCGTACTGCAGACGCAACTGCTCCACCATTTTCATGCTGCCATTTACTCTGAAGAGACCTTCCTGCGTCATACCTGTAATTATACATTGCAGGTAAGACTGATCAGAACTAAGACATCCCAGTGACACGATGAAACGGATATTTAGTGTGAATAATATACATGTAGTAATATAAAAGAGAGCAATTAATACACCACAGTTTAAAAAAAGTACTACTTTGCCCCCAGAAACCCCCTCTAGTAAAGTAGTTGGATTAGGATAAATAACGAATACTAGTGACAAGATCTTGAGGCCTGGGATACTCTTTTGAGAACCCACAAAACTCAGTGGCATTGCTGTAACCTCACGGAGAAACCAATCCAGACAGACATATTTTGAATTGGTATATTTCAAGAGAAAAGAATCCCACAAAGGACTCTATAAAACAGTTCCGTTGTTTCATTTTTGCAAGTAGCCCATTATCTTGAGCAGGACTCTGCCAAACTCACACATGTGACTACTGCCAGCTTCATGTTTCAGGGTAACAGGTTCTTACGCGTGACCATCGTGAAGCAAAAACATCTGAACATATGCTGACTGCAGCAGTAACTCCATTATGAGTACTGCAACTTTATGATAGTAAGAAATCTCAGTGAGCAAATATGTATTTTGGACAGCACAAAGACCAAAGTATTTCACAATGAAAAGAAACGGTATCGATCACCACAGGCTAGACAACTCACACCTAGTGAAGGAGATGTAGAAAGAAGGAGGCTTTGACAGAGCAAGCCAGACAAATCATACTATATCTAACATCATTTTCTAGGCATTTGTTGAGATCCATAACCTCCTGTGAAGAGCCTAAAACTGAACTCAGTAAATTAATTTTCCTCTAGAACACTTTCACCACAAACATTCTGCCTTTTCTAATACTGTCTATATTCCTGCTTGTTCTTCTTCAGAAATATAACACTAAAAGGATCAAAATATATATGGTTTTCATCAGTTCAGACTAGACATCATGAAACAGCAATCTTAACAGAATGTTTCCAGTCCAGGAAGTCAATTCTAATGCAGCAGAGTTTGTAGAGAAAAATAATCTCTTTTATTGGACCAGAAGACAAATGGTTCTAGTAAGGGGAAAAAAATGGACAAGCACTCAAACATTTTACTCGACTACTATGAAATAGTGCTGACAGAATTTGTATTCCTGTATTCACAATGAAATCCATTTTTATGTGGCATGCTGTGCTGCCATCTCGAGGGCAGAAAACACCTCATCTCAGTCATGATTTTCATTTTTGCAGCACTGAGTGAGCAAAGAATACAGATCAAACTTCCTTTCCTCTTCCTCAGTCATTTATAGAAATAAAGAGAGGCTAGAACATCCTGATAACAGCAATCAGACAGTGCTAAATACAGAAGAGGGAAATTTCACTTCATCTATAAATTTGGAAATAGGCAGCTTAATGCAAACTTAGTTCAAGGATGTACCTGCCCAACAGTCAGCTCAGACTGGTTCTCTGGCCCTCTGTTAAAAACGTCTTCACAGTTAACTTTGCCATTAATTCACAAAACAAACCTTATACAGGCACAGGACGCTCATTTCAAGAACTTCTTCCCATGTAAGAGAATGTCTTTGAGATCTAGCTTGAGCTTTTGAGAAGGAGAATGGATTGTATCTTTATTGGGACTGATAATCAACTTGGCATTCAGAAGCCCAGCTAATCTAGCTGCAGAGTAGAAAACTTGGCTTGTTTAGTCCATATTTGGGACACAGTTGTGTGGGATTCTGATCTTTTTATGGAACACAGAGTGCAGCCCACAACTTGCAGTCAAGAGCGTTTGTCAGCTTCTGGTTTTGATTAAATCCTAACTGATGCAAAACTTTTTCCATCCTTGCTCTTTCAGTGTTCTAGCAAACCACTTTAAGGCAAGTTGAAATAGATCAAGCAAGATGCTGCTGTGTAAAGGTAGGACCACGTTTTAAATTTGCACTGTACCCTAACCCAAGCTAACTTTCAAGCCATGATTGCATCTATCAGTTTCTGAGGATTTATCAAGATACTGTCATGGAATCTAAGGCTCTGCAATTGGATTATCATTACTGAGTAGCTAGAAGAAAAACCTTAGGGTAAAACCAGATGCAACTTCTCACAAGATGAAATTATCTCCACAAAACCTTTTCCATTGCTGACCAAGCGCCACAGAATACATCTGTGCATCAGTGGTGCTCTAGATTTCTGCAAGATTTATTTCAACAACAAGAAGTAAAGTCCCATTAAATGAGTGCAAAGAGGAGCTAAGAATTGAACACCTACCTCCTTGAGGGGATTCATAACTAGAATCTATCTGAAAACCAGTAAGAACATGTACTTCTTTTCAGTAATGTTCTCTGATTGGGGGGAGGAGAGGGGGGTATCTGTGAATACCTCTGTATAGATACCTACATCTTCTCACTGTCAAAAACTGTTAAAGACAAATGTTTTGCAACTAGAAAGCAACACAAACCTTTACAAACGGAATACATTCTATTTATAAACTGAACATCTTGTTTATGAGAGTGTGTTGCTACTTAACACTGTAGTTTACCTTTATAAACATATTAAAAAGTAAATTCAGCATCAAAGCAGGAAAAAAGAAAAAAGGAAGGCAACTATATACAGTAATATTCTTTGCCTGTGGTTAGTACCACAAAAAGAGACATATCTTCCCTTTGAAGAGTCTTACATAAAGAGCGCAACTAAGCAAAAGTGATTCCACTAAGCTTACCATGTTGAGTGAGGTACTCGACTATATTCCACACAACTATTGGGATACCGTTTTTGCTCAGTCCCTGCTGCTGGAGCTCCAGAAGACTCACGCCAAACACCTTTGGACAAGTTGAGTCCCTCTGCTTGTTCAGTGGAAGCACAGCTATCTTTTTCATGTCCTCCTTCAATCTCACAGCCGTTTTGCTTTGCTTAAAGGAGTAGAGGAAAAAAAAGTGGATTAGTCACATTTCCTGTAGAAGGTTGCACAGTCACAACATAAGCACACGTATCAAAACTGGCTTTTACGCTCCAGAAAAAGGTTTTGGTCTTACTTTCTTTTAATCTATAGGAAAAATATCTGTGAAGTAGGAAAAGAAAAATTAACAGAGAAAGAAACTGGAAAAGGAACAAGAAAAGCGTGTAGGTAGTCTGTAGTTAACAGAGAAAGACTTTTGTAGGCAAGCTTGTTACTAGAATAACGAGTAACTACGAGTCACAGGAGACTGCTCCTGTAACTCATGAAGTTCACATGGATTACAAAAGCAA
The DNA here is from genome assembly GCF_001604755.1 of Lepidothrix coronata. Classification (NCBI taxonomy): domain Eukaryota; kingdom Metazoa; phylum Chordata; class Aves; order Passeriformes; family Pipridae; genus Lepidothrix; species Lepidothrix coronata. The sequence continues at coordinate 250,610 of NW_016690375.1, forward strand.
CCGGACAAACACAAAGAATCCCAACACACCACCATTAGTTCAGCTTGTCTCCAGGATGCCTGTCAGGGAGAGTACTCTGGGGAAGGTTTACTACACCCTTCTTCCAAATGCTATTCATTAGGGATTCATTTTGGCCACCGTCAGGTGAGATGGACCCTTTTGAAAGATTTTACATTATGTTTAGTATCTGCTAAGTCTGAAATTTAATTACTGAGGTTTTAAGCTTATAAACGGGCTATGTAATCTAATCACACATAATAAGGGGAGTAGAAAAACAACTCCACAATAAACCCTTAATCCCATAGGTTCTTCTGGAGGCACAACGTTCTCAAAAGTTTTGAGTTGCAGTGGCAGGGAAAACAGAGGAAGACAGTCAATAAAACCCAGAGGAATAAAATAACACGTGATAAATTTATAGGATCCATAATAGGCAGAAATCTAAATCAGCCTACAGCACTGACATTTGGAAAGACCGTTCAAGGCAGAGCAGCAGCATCACCCATCACAGTTGTGATCACACTGCAGGAGATGGGGGCCACTGCTACCACAGAGGTCGAGCTCTTTGTCCACCACTTGCATGGTGCTTAAAAATGAACTTATTCCTACTGTGTTTCATTAACAAATCACTAGTAGAAACATAGAGAATACTGTATGGTAACACAAAAATGTGCTCAGACTCTTGACTAAGTCTTGGCACTTTAGCAAGTGGTATGTAAAATAAAACATGGTATACATGTTTTATTTTAAAAAGACTTTAAAATCTCTTCAGTTGTAAGTCCATATCTTTACTGTAGCCTGTAAGCTACATGAACATCTGCATCGGTGCTGCTATTAAACATGACTGTCCTTCTTTCAGACATAAAATGATATGGCAGTTCACCCACTTTGCTGTGCTTTTTCCATTAAACACAGCTATTTGAAGCACATGTGTGTTCTACAGTCCCAGGTCCTATGCAACACACCCAATATTTACAAAAGACATTGTTTATATAAACATCATAAATATGTTTTACTATTTGTGAAACAGAATTGCAACATTGCATTATTGTGACCACCTTATAAATATTTATGATAAACAGTACACTTACCAGTGTTTGAACTAAAATCTGACCGACATTAAAATACCACATTTCTTTCAAAGAGACATGTTCCCATTCAAGATTAATGAATAATAAATGATTTTTATTCCAGGCAGATACACGCCAAGGGAAAAATCATCTAGCCTAGGTTAAATTCAGAAGACAGCAAAAATCCTTTGAGCAGTTTCTGAGCAGCTGTGATACTCAGAGAGCTTTTCCAATTAAGGCCTTCAATTAGCCTCACAGTCTTGCTCAGTTACAGCATTTCCAGCCTGTTTCAGCATTCGAAAACCTGAATAACTGAGCTGGACTTACTTGGGGAAACTCACTATTTAAATTTGCATGAGAACCAACAGACGTTTCCCATGTTTCTGGAAACATGGGAACTGAGAAAATTTTCGAGCTTGTTTCACGACCTGGAGAGGCTGTGCTAACTAGAGAACAAAAAATTACGCGGTTATCCAGAATACACATCTAACCAAAATCAAAATAAAATCATCCCCTCAAACAAAGAGTTCAGTGTTAAGTTGCCTTATAGATGGAAGAGCCGACTTTACACTGTGAAAACGTGTCCAAACATTAATGCCACTGTTAGTGATCACAAGACTGGGAAAGCAACTTAAATCATCCCTGCACGATGCCGCCAAAAAGTGCCGCCCAGACACATGGAGAAAAGCTATTTATACGCCACAGGGACGCACTTTTACAGCTCATCTAGGAACTTTAACGCGGGGAACACGGCAGCGCAGTTGCTCTCTGGCTTAAATAATGGGGGGGGAGGAATAAGACCGGCTGGAATTGTCTTTATTAATCTTCACCTCTCCCAAACAAGAGCTGCCGAGAGGGAGGGAAGGGAGAGGAGGGGAGCGCTCGGGACGAGCAGAAGGCGCAGGGCCCAGGCCGGGCTCTCCTCCCCCGGCCCCGCGACGGACCCCGGCGGGGCGGGCGGGCGGAGGCTCCTCCAGCCGCCATCCATCCCCCTGCTCCCCGGCCGCGCTCCGCAGCCGCTCCCCCGGCAGCGCCGCCCCGTCCCAGAGCCCGTCCCGCCGCCAGCCCCTACTCACGCGTACGGCCAGCGCCCCGGCCCCCATCTCGGCTCCCGCTCCGCCCCGGCCGCCCGCCCTCGCTGCTCCCGGCGGGCCCCTCCCGGCGAGAGCCGCGGCCCCGAGGTGCCGCCCGCCGCCCCGGCCCGCCCCGCGGCCCGCGTGGGGAGCGGGGTCGTTCCCCCGCCTCCCTCCGGAGCGGCCGGGAGGGCTCGGCGGGGGCGGCTCTGCCTCCTGGAGCCTCCCCGGGTCATGGCGGCCGGGCCAGGGGCCCGGCGGCTGCACCGGGCGGTCCCTGCGCATCGCCGAGGGCCCGGGCCGGGAGCTGCCGCTCGGAGCCCGGTGCCGGGCGGGGAGGGACAGGAGCCGCTCAGCCCGTGTGCGAGCCCGGGCTCGGGCACAGCCGGGCCGCCGCTGGAAGGGTCTCCGCGACGCCGCGTTCAGCCCGGTAACGTTAGCGGGGCTGCGGGAGGAATCGCAGCCGGGCAGCCAGGGAAAACAAACCTTCCTGCGCCATGGCACTGCCAGGGGCCCTGCGGAGCACGGCGCGGGGCAACGCGTGGCCTGAGTTTGGAAGGTGTGAAGCAGTGCAAGCGTAGCCCCCGTCCCCCCTGTGTGTGTCCATCTAGGGATACGTTGGTGAAAGAAGTGAAAAGTTAAAGCAAAAAGTGGAGGGCAGGACACCCTTCACATCTAGCGCCTGCCGGCAGTCACGGCATGGTGGTGGTGGGAAGAAGAATTTACTCCCGTCGCCCTTCTCCCGGTCACCGCAGCCTGGAAGCAGTGTTTGTCTTAGAAATTAAAAGTGCATTTCAAAACAGAACTGTAGAGTTCTGGTGTTTCAAATGTTCGACTTTTGTTTGTTTGTTTGTGGAAGAAAAGCACCCACATTTTTATTTCTGTATCAGATGCAAGCACTGCTCGGCAGGGCCTTAGCATTGGGATAGGAGCAAAGGTCTTTGGAAAGTGTCTCTCAGAAATACCCGCTTCTGGTACATGGACAAAAGGAAGTCTGTCCAAATAGAGTAAACGGAAGGAAAAAGAAAATTTTATCAAACCTTCTAGATGAGGACAATGCTACCTGCAGATCTGAGTTCTCATGCACAATTTCTATTTTATTAAGAACTGTAATCACAATCTCCTTCATGCTCAGTTTTTGTTTTCCTCTCTAAGGCAGTCTAACCCAAAATGACTAATTTCCAAGTTGGCACGTGTACAACAGAGTTAGACTTAGCGATAGTTAATTTTGGTGGTTTAATTTCACTTTAGGACTCTTAAAGTGAATTGATGTAACAGCCTCCTCCATCCTCCTCTTTACTGTAAGCCTCTAATGTACTTTTCACATAGATCACAGACTGCTCTTTTCTTCTTAGTCCTAATTGCAGCTTCACCATGAAAACCAATGGCATGCTTCAAGCCGTAAGCCAGAGAGGGAATGATGAGAAACTGCAGCTCTCTGGAGACTTCACTTGGGAGTGAAGAGTTCAGACATGAACCCACAGTAAACAGAAGCTACGGGTGTTAAGGTTTCATCAATATATGTTGAGAGGTAGCAGGAACATCCTATGTAAACCAAGACCAGAAGACAAGCATTACCATCTCTTAATCAGAGCCTTGAAAGTCACGCTTCTGCTAAGTCACTGGAGCACTTGGGGCTATGATATGCTGGTAACTTTTCTCTGGGTTAATAAAGACACTTCTGGACTTGCTCAAAGTCTTGAGAGAGCTGAAGACCAGCATACTCATCTCCTGTGTGGCAGAAGAATCAAAAACAGACTGAAACTTCCTCAATGCCTTTGTCCCCTCACAACTTTTCCTCATCAGCACCCCACGGGGCCAATGACCCCTGTGCAGGGCAGAGTAAGATTTGCCTGAACTTTTCCTAACCCCAGCCTAGGAGTAAATACATTCCTTCTTGCGCCTTTCACCCTTCCCACAGGGACATGTTTCCATATATCCTGATGTTCTTCTCCTCCCTTTACTGAACCACCACCCTTCAGGATGACGATTCAAAAGAAAGATGTGATGAATGGGGAACAGCAGTATTCTGGCACCACAGAAATCAGCCAAGACCTGCTGTGGTATTTGACTGTAGGTTGCACCCTACTCACTGTTTTCCTTTAAGCAATTCAGAAAACCCTTAGAAAACAAAAAATCAGAAGCAGCCACACCTATCAGAGAGAAACAGAAAACTCCCAAAACCCAACAATAAAAAAGCATACCTCTGTACCTCTGAAATGCTATTTCATTTTTTCTGGCTAAGGTGTTGCATAACAGCTGTCTCTAACCTTTTCTGCTCCTGAGGAATTTTATACTGCATGAACAGAACAACTGCAGGATGCGTGCATATTTATGCAACTTGTCATAAACTATGTCTAGAGCCACGAGAGCTCAAATCAGAGCAAATGCATTGTGAGAGACTGATGAAAAGTCTGTGAGACCCACCAGTTGTGTATCCCTAGCTTTTGTGACATATCATGCCTACCTTCCTTGGGCCACACAGTTGTTTCCTTTAGTTCTCAACTATGCTGTTATCATCTGTGTGCAAGAATAGCTCCATGGCTTTTTAACATGCCTGTCTTTTTAGGGGAGCCAAGAGAATATATTCTCTACCTGAGATACACACCTCCATCATTTACTCTCTAATTCCACATAACTGCTAAAAGCTAATGTAAAAACATTGCAAAGGACAGGCTAATAAAATCATGCAATGAATCAATAGAGGAAGAAAAATATTTTTTTCCCCTTCCACTTGTTTACAAATAAGGCATTTAACCTCAGATGTTGAAACAACATTCCCGGAGGGAAAGAACAGCTGGGATAGTGTTAGAAGTTCAAAGGAACTGCCTCACACCATTTCTGTGAGTAATGCCTTTGTCTCTGTGATACCATATGTTGCTTAACCTGACTATTATTCATCATTTCCATTGTAACATCAGAATTCAGCACTCATTTCATAACAGCTCACATAAAAGCAGGGTGAAAAGAAGTGAAAGAAGTGTCTATGCCAGCTCTGGGATCCTTGAACATTACTGTTTCCTCCTGTTTAGCCTAGGTAGCCAGCTGCGGGATATTTGCTGTGACCTTCCAGGGCACTCACGAGAAGGCCAGCCTAGCTAAGCATGGGGCATACTCGAGTGACCTGCATAGTGTAAGACCTGACAGCTGCAGGTGACAGAAGGAGACAAATCAAGAAATCAAGAAACATGCAAGAGCAGCTCAAAATTGCCAAACTAACACGTCAGAGTAGGTTTAGATTACATATTAGGAAAAAACTCTTTACTGTGGGGGTGGTGATGCGCTGGAACAGGCTGCATACAGTGTTTAGGTCCAGGTTGGGTGGAGCTCTGAGCAACCTGGTCTAGTGGAAGGTGTCCCTGTCCATGGCAGGGGAATTAAAACTAGGTGATCTAGAGGTCCTTTCCAACCTGGGCTATTCTGTAATTCTATGATCTGGCTGACAGGTTTGTCTTCATCAAGTAACTAACCAGAACTTCTCATCCAAAAAGCAATGACAAGACACCTTTTTTTAAAGAAAATTAAAAGGCATGCAATAAAAAGCATGTGATTTACTTCAATCAAGACGTCTATGTGAAGTATTGAAGTATTACTGAACTGCTTAGACTCTGAAATACAGCTATAATGGTAAGGAACCAAGGAAAAATAAATAGCTATCAAATACCTGAGTCCAAATTAATGTATAGTTTAGGCAGCAGGGTTACCAGCCTACTGAATCAATGAGATGGAGGCAGTCATGCTAATTATAAAATTATTTCAAATAATACCAAGTTTCTTCAGGTGTACCTAATTGCAAATTTAAACATGTCTATGTAAATTGAAATTTGCAGATTTGGTGATCTCAGCAATTTTTCTGTAAAAACAGTAGCATCGTACGACTGTGTGATAATTTAGGTTATGATCTGGGAAAAACTGGATTTTTAAAACAGCAATAGAATACCGAGAGCAGGAGCTGCTGCTGCCACACCAGCTTCTGGCTTGTAGCACAACAGAGAAATCTCTCATCTCCCCAAATCAAAACTACAACAAAGCAATCAATTTTTGCCTGGGCAAATTGCTATGCCTTCATGAAGCCATAGTAAAAACCACCATGGTTGTTAAACTTATGTGGGAGAGTAAAAGCATAAAGCATGTTACACAATTTCTGCCTAAATGCAATGCAAGCTGTCTGACAGCCAGACTGCTCCTGAGGATTTTACTTCTCTGTAATGCAGCCTACGCCTTTGTTGCAAAGAAAGAGGGGAGCAAAGACACACCAGCACTTAGGCTCAGCCTGCCAGTAGTTGGGGCTAGCAGCACGGTCCTGCATCCTGGTCTCCTGGGTAACCAGTGCTGGAGGACACAAAATAAACAAATATTCAAACAAACTAACTTCGCCAGGCAAAATGTGCCTTCTCACCTGGCAGCTGCAATTTGATCGGTTTTCTGTGGACTGTTGCTTCTTAATGATAATGCCTGCCCTTCAGTGGCACTAGACCAAAATACACTGGGTTTTGGAGTCAGAATAAGGATGACTTTCCCCAGGATGTTGTTCTTGTAAGTGGATTAAACATCTTAAATATGTAAAACTAGTATTAATTTTGGAGGGTTTTGTTGCTTTTGTGAAAAAATACGTGTCTACCTTGCACTTCCACCTGAAAATCAGACAGCGAAGGGACTAGAAACTATCTCATTTTCCCTTCATTGTGTTGTCCAAATGAAGAAACACCAAAATCCACTGGCCAGCAGATGGAGGACAGAAAATTAAACCAGCATTTTTGAGCGCTCTTTTACTGAAAGATGGAGCAGGGATTTGTTGTGTGACTCTTTTCCACTGTAAACCCTACAGAAACGGCAGGTTGAATTTTTAATGTCTTCACAGCACCTTTGCCCTTCAAGGTGGGGAGGATGTAGGAGAAAGAGAAATCTTATATGAAAGTTACGATTCCAAAGTAAAAAACCAAATTGTTGTTCTTGAAACACAATTTTGAGTTTTACCAGCCCTTGAATAATGTTCTGCTGCTCAACATTATCTATGACAACCCATTTTATTTATGCAAAATTTCCTTTAGAAAAAGTCAATATTTGTTGGGGGCATTCATTACTACATGTGACTCCTCTGAAAACAGAACACTGAATGACAAGTACTTCATCATATAAACTGCACTGCAAAAGAAAGCACAGAAATAATCAGTGGTGATAAATAGGAGAAAGGATTTATAAATAAATTATTTTTTATTGTAGGTCAACAATGAAAAATGTCCAGTACCTACATTTTGATATAATAGTTTCAGGGTGGGAGAGAGAGTTTTTTTAAGGTTTATGGCTTCTGGTACTTGAAGTTTCATTTTCTTCCTCTCCTCACTCACCTATTTTGCCTTCCTTCCCCTCCAGGTAACTCTAAACACAAATTTCATCTAAGTGCTGCAGTGTTTGGTCTCTCTAGGCCTCCCACATCCTGGAGCAAACCAGTGAGAGTGATTACAGCTATTCACAAAGACAGCAGTTGTCCCAAACTGGTGATGAAAGGATGTATCGCCTCATAACATGGATGATGAAAGATGGGATTTTGTGTGCTCAGGCCCCTTTCATCACCCCTATATGTGTGCAAGGCCTAAGTAAATGCTGGCTAAATGAAGGGCTGAGCCTGCTAAACACTTGCCTTTAGCTCAGAAGGAATGGGAGGCTTCACTACAGTAACTTAGAGAAAATAAATATGTGTGTGATGTATTTTCTACCAAAACCTTTCAGAGGCTGCCCATTGCTGTGTTATGAAACGGAGCCTGTTAATCATTTCAGCCAAGCTACCACCACTGCCAGCTAAACATCAGATCTGCAGGGCAAGGACCTGCCCGGGCCACATTTTAGCCTGAATTTCTTCCCTTGGCCAATTGGGACAGAACCTTTGTGGGTATTTGATGACTCTTGAAGTTAAAAACCAAGAATAAAGCAGGTTGTATAAGTGTAGAAATGATTTAGCTGACTAAATCAATAGTCAGCTATTGTCTGACTAATCATTAGCACACTAATCTCTACTTAGTGACACGCAGGTATTTTTAGAGAGAGGTTTGCCTCTTACTGTTGCTGCAATGTTTTAAAATTAGACATGGAGTTGCAAGCAGCTCAAATGGTTTGTGGCAAACTACATTACAGAGATGTTTTAATTTCAACAGAGCTAAGAAACATTCTTTTTTCAGACCCAAACATCCCTCAATAATAGCAAATTATTTAAAAATTAATGTATCTTGCCAGTATGCAGGTTCCAAACAATAGCAATAAAAGGAGGTCCCTGAGTGGGCAAGGATCATAGAGATTCATTCCTGGAGGGAAAGCAGCATTTTCATACCTGGCCTAAACTCGGGCTTACATCTCCATCTTGTGGCAAAAGGGGATGGGTGCAAGGCAGCAAAAGGAAATTACACTTCGTGGCCGAGGGTAACCCGCGGTTTCACAACGAACCAAGCAGCAGGGATGCATAAGGCATGTCCTCTTGCTAAAATCTCAGCAGAACTGCATTCCAAAGAGTTTTGCTTGGTGTAGAAAGTGTCTCCATCCCAGCATTGTGCCAACCAATTAAAGAAATCTGCTTGCCATAGTTCAATCCCATCTTACCAGGGGAAACCTAAATTTCATTTAATTTCATGGACTGCTGGTAAGTTTTGGATCAGATCTATTAGTTAAAACCAAGCAAGAAAACCAGAAAAGCACTGCCAGAAGAACTGTACCGTGGGCACAGTGCTGCCCTGCCAGTCTCAATATGCTCATTGTTTGTGGGTGTCTGACTTTGAGCACACACATTTTAATACACCTACCCCACTTCTGAGACAGACATATTTCAGTGTGGTTAGTGCTTAGGCTGGGTGATGTATGTGGTCCTCCAACTTAGAGCTGTGTTCCAAAAGTTATAGTTGTGTTTTTTACCCAATATCAGCTACTAAGACATTTTATAATGAACTCAGAAACACAGGAAGCAGTTGAAATACGGAGACACGGGAAGATCAGAGTGCCAAAAAACATAACAAGCCTACAGTAGAATAAAAAGACTTCATTGGAAACCCTGTGAGAATAGTAACGAGCTTTACAAGCAAATAAGAAATGTTCATCCCTTCTTTCTCTTCCCATCTCAGCCCCCACCTCAGATTGTCAGTCAACCTTAGCAATTAAATTGTTAAAGAACAACATCTGTAAAAGAAAAGAGAATAGCATTTTTATTCTATCCCACAGTGAGCTACATGGTTTTAAAAATTATGCTTGGTGAAACCTGCACACATTTTTAAAACCAGGCAAATCCAGGCAGCAGCTGGCAGGACTGCAGCATGCTTAAAGATATCTAGAATCCCCATGGGACAAGAGTGTGGGAGCTTGTGTTGCTGTTCAGACACAATTCTGAGGGTATTAGTGGGATGTCAACACAATTCCAAAGATGTTCAGACACACTTCTAAGGATATTAATGGGATATCTATCCTATGCAAAAACCCTCAAAAATTTCAGCCTGTGTTTCCTGGCCTAGAACACCAGCACAATCCAGCTTCTATGTCTGGCTACTTCTCTGTACCCAGAGCAGTCCAGAACCTTAGATTTAGACAGATTGAGACCCCACTGGAATCTGGCTGTGAACTGGGCAACATTGTGTGAGCTCAGCTAACACATGGTAATGAGACAGCCTTAGCCTAAGATTTAGGCTTAAGTCAATTGAAAAGAGGATCCAAGCTCTTGAATCTGGCCTAGACTTTGTGAAATGGTTGCAACACAGCCCAGTGTTTGGGATGCTCCTATTTCAAGAGTTCCAGTCACTCCAGGCAATTGTCAGAAAGTAGGCAAGAGTTTCCAGGATTCCCCAGGGAGATAAATAGGAAAGAGAAGAAAAAAGTTTGAGGACAATAAATGTTTTGGGGTTTTTTTTTTTGCTATCATATTTTGGTAAAGGAAATATCTCCAATATTACATATCAAAAATGTTCATCTTTTGGTGACCAACTACATGCAGCAGACCAGGTTAATTTTTTTCCTCCTGGAAATTTCATTTTTTATGTGTGTGAGCTTAATCTCACAGGTAACACAAATCACACGTCCCTTATTGCAGGGTAAAATGAAGTGTGATCAATAGAAGAGAAATATGTAGGCTGGGCCTAAATAAAACTTCTGTACATTTGGTATTTTGTTGCCTTGACAATACAAGTCTGTGTAAATAACAAATAAAGGCTCTGAGTACCTGACTGGAGAGAGCCACGTCTGATGCAGGGAAAGGATCCTGCCCATTAATTTGTATGAGCAGAGAAGCCTACATGACAGGATTTGGACACTGGAGACAATCCACTCATGAGGGAACTTCCACTTAAGCTCTGTGGTGCAAACATATAACACTTGCATTTAATCTGACTCTGCTTTAGGAATCTCTGGTCTATGAGGGGTTTGTCATTGCCCATGAGGAGAGCAAACGTCATCCTGTGTGTTAAATCTCTGAGGCCATATTGTGCCCCCCCAGATGCTCTGCAGAGGATAAGAAGGAAGATCTTGTGGTGGCTGTCATTGCCCTACAAGTTTTTTTAGTTATATTTTTAATTTATCAGGCATTTACCAAGTGTGTAAAATAATCACTTTGTGAGTGAATGGCATTTGACAAGTTGATTTACCATAAAAGTCAGCAATCCCAGCTGAAGCCAGCTCAAACGGTCTTCAGAAAGCAACCTGTAAACAAACCTGTTTTGGTTGGAAATTGTGCATCCTGAAGCCAAGCAAAACTCAGTCACATGAGATTTTGTAAATTTGTCTTTGTCGGGGTTTCTGGGTTTTACAGACTTCTTTACTGTTTGTTCAGCGTCCTGAAAGCTAGTACCAAGGAGAGATCTAGAGCTCAGCAGAGTCTTAGCAGGAAAAAATTTTTTTTCTTCAGATTTTTTTTTTTTTGGAAAATGTTAGCACACACCATTTTGGCTGAAAAACTATTATTTCAAGTCTGAAATTGCCCCACCACAGCACCCTGACATTCTGGCCAGATGATCGCTGCTCCTACCCTTTTCTTTAGCGGAAAGGCCAAGATCTGCTTTAGCTGTAGCCTGATAATGAACTGTGATGAAAATACTAGGATCTGTGATGTGGTGTGTTTCCAGCTGAATCAAAGAAAGATCAGTTCTGCTGTTTGAGGTATTGGCATAAGCTCACCTGCAGTACTGTGTTCAGTCCTGCTTCATAAGAGGTTAATTTAAATGATGACAAGTGCAGAAAAGAACTAGCAGGATGAAATAGAGAGGAGAAAATTCAGCTTGATGTTGGAAAATGAAGACTGGAAACAAATATGATTGCTTGCTGCTACAGTATAGGAGACACCAGAGAGAGGAGAGAGTTGTAATGTATGGAACAAATTTGGAAAAAGTCAAACTGGCATCTGTGGCTTGTGAATAATTTTAGAGTAGAATACAAATATTTAAAACCTGGTCAAGTGCTGGAGTAACCTTTTGTATGGAGGAGTAAAGGCCAGAAACCTAAATGGTCTGAAGCTGGATTATGTGATGGGAACATTGTTGCAGCAGGAAGCAGTTCCAGGGACCCAGTAAATCTTTTTCCCCATCTGTGGTCCAAGGGCAGGCTTGATAGGGAAAGCCACATGACATGGCAATTCTGGGTCACACTGTTTTACAGGAACTGAGTTTCCAAACTGAAATCTTTTTGAGTTTGGGACTTTCCCTTTTTCAGCCAAAAAGACTTATCCATGGGAAGCAGACACATTCCACAAACATGCTCATTTAGTCAATAAGCTGTTTTCCACTGAGAAGCTGTTCATCTGGAAATTTTCAAGAAGCCCCAGCTCTAACATCTGCTTAGATGCAAACCCCTTGGGCAATAGCCTCCACTCTTTGTTTCTTCAGTGTCAAAGACCCTTGGTGAGATAGACAAATAAAGGATGACCAGGAAAGGGAAGTAGAGTTCGTCCAGCTTCTGCCATCTCGCCTTTCCATGGGCTGTCTGTGAGAGGAGAGGGCAGCGAGTGACTCTGACACACTCAGACAGTGGCTAGGCTGGAGAAGGGAGCGCTGCAAAGATGTAAATCCTGTGATGAATGTGACCATAGAAAACTCAAACACAACTTTGCAGTGCAAAATGTCTTAACAGAATACTGCTGAATGAAAGGGTAAAATAATAAATAACAATAAATTATCATTTTCAGTTAACTAGCCATGGGTTGTGTAGATGAAACAGGAGGTATGTCAGGAACACAGGCCACAATAAAAAACCACGTAATTATTTGAAAAATTCCATTCCAAGAGGAGAAAAAATGGGATTGAAAAGCTTGGATTTATTTTAAAGATTCCAATACAAAATTGTTCTATTTAAGAAGAAATCAAGTTTTATCCACTGCAGCAGAACCCTTCTCTCCTACTTGCCTGCTCACTCATCCTATGAGTCATGCAGAGCTCTGTATATCTTATACATCTGGAATAACAAATTTTCTTCCTGGAGAAGATTAATCCTTTGTCAGGTTTTCCACATTTTTGCCACCTACAAGTGTATTGGGAAATGGCATTCAACAAGCTTGAGTTAGAGAATTCAGCTCAGCTCTTTCACAAAGCTTTTTAAAAGCTTGATTATCAGCAAGATGCACAGGGGATGCTCAGCCACATTCATTTCATGATCTCACACTGCCCACAGCTCAGGAGTTCCAAGTACAATGCATAATTTTGGTTTGTAACCCAGCTTCTTTGCAGTGTCAGCTAGTCAAAAAAAACCCCATGCCTGCATGCATATACACATACACAATATGCTTCCTGCTGCAGAAAGAAAGAGGATTCTCCATGCTTGGGAGTTTCTGTGGGGAAGCAGTGGAGACAGTAGCTCTCCTCCAGCTTGTCAAAGCCTGGCCAAAAAAAAAAAGGATGTGCACAGATCTCGCTCAGACATGACTGATTGTTCTGATTTACTCTTGGGTTGGTTTTTTTGTTTTGTTTTATTTTTCCCATAACCTTCTTTTCCTGCTATAGCTGACAACTGATTTGGTGCCTTTGCCAGCTCGGAGGCTGTAAGGTAATTTTTACTGTGTCTCTCCCACACAGCGCCTAATGATTTGGAGTCACAGCAGCCTTGCCTATAAAAGGGAACATAAAGCAGTGGGGATCACTGCCACTTGCTGTACCTGTCCTGAGTGGAAATGGGAAAGTCTCCATGCACAGATAATTGTGTTTATATTTCACAGACCGTAGGGGTAGTAAGGGTCATACAGGCAACAGGGAAGGTCAGTGAAAACAACATAGCTTGCATGTAGATGAAACAATTATAAAGTCCAGTTTCCTTGAATAGTTATATTCACCGTGACAGGAAAGGAGCACAATCCCCATTTCACAGTGAAGATATAGATGGATCCTGCAGTGCCCTTCTGGCAAGGCCTCTCTATACTTCATTTGCAACTTAGGGGGGCAAACAGTAAGGAAAGAGTATGCCCTGTGAATACCCAAAACAATATACACCCGTGGCTCTGGCCCCCCAGGGGATGCTTATCATCAAGGACACCCCAAAACCATGGGCAGTCAAAGACAGGAACACAAATGCCCTTCTGACATTTTGACTCAGCACTCTGAGTTAGCAAAGAGTACCCTTGCTTGTAGCATTAGAGAAATTTTCAAAGACAGTGCTGGAATTACAAGGGAGTTTAGATTCTCCAAAGAATTCTGCTCCCAGAAGTACACAGCATACAGAGGTACATAACAGCACAGGAATAAAGCATTGATGTTCACTACTCACTGAAGGACCTCTCTGTGCACTCAACCTCTTGGGATCGGTCTTCATGAGATGCCTTAGAGTAGAGTCAGGATTCAGAAGAGGAAAAGACAGCAACAAGGTAATTTTCATAACTCATGTCCTGCTGTGAGTACTTGCTAATAATTGCTTTCACTCTGGATTACGGAACACAACTCATGATGGCACACATCTCATCCATTCAACCTCATCTGTTTGACCAATCTATTTTCTATTCTTTCCCTACCCAAGCAACTTCTTCCTTTTCCACTATTCTGAGTAGTATGCAAAAAAAGGTCACTCTTCAGTATCAGCACAGGGATCTCAGAGAAAACTCACAGATCATTGCCAATGGACTGATGACATTTTCACCTGTCCAGTAGCACAGGGAAGAAGGGGCCTGGAGTTTGCCTTGCAGCAACCCAAGCTGACCTTTGCTGTCAATTGCTTTTTACAGAGGTTGGCAATGGACAGAAACAGGCACCTGTCAGGGCACTGAAAGAAAACCCTCTCCTGAGGAGAGCAGCACCAGAGCTCTGCCTGCCAGCTCAGGGCCACAGTGAGGAAATCCCCTTTCTCAAGCCACCCTGATTCATGAGAAGTCAAAATAATGACATGAAGGATAACAAGTCCCAGAATAACTCCAATTAGATGCATTTGTGATTAGGGACCTCAGAAGACAGCAGCAGGGGGACTGGAGAAAGGTACTGACCTGAAAAATACAATCTGCATGCTGATTGGGAGGAAAGGATGGTACAGCACAGGGAAGCAGAGGAGGTGAGGTCTTGCCCAGCCCAGGAGCTACTCAATGGCAAAATTTCCTCCTGTTGCCTGCGGTGAATGCCCAAGTGCTTCAGCAGCGCTGAAATACTTCACAAGCATTTGTCAGTGGTTTGGATATGTTGAATCATAGGTTAACCAATTAATTGATGAGTACAAGTAGAACACCTGAGGACTAAGGTGCTTGTTCACACCATCACTGCTACCCCATCTGACTGTTACTACAGTTAGTAACAGCCAACAGAAGCACCTCAGTTTTTAAGTCAGCTTCATCATTTATATTCAGACATGGTGCTGAGTGTCTTGTAAGCACCTGATTTTTTTTCCTCCTGTTTGATATTATCTATGTCTAATCTTTAAATCCAGACAGAACTGGTATGTTCTTCAACTGTTTGGTGGTTTTGCTTCAATTTGCTTTTTTTTCTTTTACTTTTCTGTTGAGCAGATCTTTAAACTGCTGTCACTTACTGACTTCCTTGTGGCATACATTTATACAACACCCCCAAATTCTACTGCAAAAGAACACTGTTTAATCTGCATCACTCAGAACTGAGGAGGAACTGTAACACGGGCTGTCTGTACAGCTTTAACTTGACCCCAAAGGCAGATGCATCAATATACAGCCCTTAATGACACAATCTTACAGTATTTTTCTTCAGAGAACCCCATCGCAATTTACCACATGAGTAGTGTTTTCATTTCTGTTACTGAGTATCTCACCCTAAGCCTTGTGCTGGACAATCAGGCTGGCATATTTCCTGCAGAAGATTCAGTCAGAGGAACACAAGGGAACAATCCCTCTGTTCATCCCATCCCAGCCCTTGCTCTAACCACAGTTGCTGCTGAACCCAGTCATTTGTTTCTGCCAGAGTCTAGAGAGTCCTAGAGACATTAAGTTCCTATGCTTGGCTGAGGTAGGGGAAATAGGTAATTTTCAGGCTTCCTGCAGGGTTGGTAGGCCTGTAGGCTTACTCCTTTGTGGATACCACTGTCTCCCCCTTAAAATCCATGTTCATACCTCAGTTGTCCTTGGCTCTGCAGTACTGGAAACAACTGCTTTTTTCCCGGTACTCATTCCCATGCCGATGCTGGCCACTTGTGATTATTCTGTTTCCTTGCCTATGATTTTTTTTTTTAAATCTTTCAGTTTCCTGGACCAGAGCAGTGGCTCTGTGAATGCTGGAGAGCAACTAGCAGGAGCATGAGAAATTGATATTCTCTTTAAAAAAAATTAGATTTATAAGTGAGACATCCTGTCCTGGAACAACAAAAAAGGCCAAACAGAGGAACAAGAAAAGTTTGTTCCTTTTAGCATGAGGGTAAAGCTACAGTGAATAATAAGGTGGTTGCTTTCCAAAATTTGGGGATGGGGCTGGAGCATCCATGGACCTTCATAATACTCATTTCAGGATAAAACTGCCTTTTCTTGAACTAGATAAGGGATTGTGACTCTGCAGAGCCAAGGGTTCCAAAGTCCTGGAACCCTGAAGGGGTTCCCCTGGGAGGGGAAAAGAAATTACAGATTGCCTAGTAGGCATATTGGCATTAATCTGACCTGTGCAAAGGACAGGGATCTGGTCATGTCCTGATGTTCAGGCAGCTCTTCAAAGTGTGGATTGTTATAGCCTCCTATTTAAACACATAAATTGTGTGGTTAATAAAATGCACAATGGCTTTTATCAGCTCATGATTATAGTTTGGGTCAGCTGATCAAGAGGTTACATGCTTGAAGAGATCTATGTCTCTTCATCTGTATTACCTTGCCTGACTTAGACCCAGGTTCAGAAGATCCACGGCCCATATCTTGATGTCAGGGGGAGAAAGGAAATAATGTTTTGATGGTTTTGCAAAGAGGCAGATGCAGTGGATTGGCAACAAGGAAGAGAGGGTGATACTGGCCCCCAGATTGGCTTAAGGACTAACAAAGGCAAGTGGAGAAGACTAGGCAAAGTGCTGGAAGAAAGAATATGCCTGGTATTTGTCTCAAACTCATATGGGATGCTTTAGTGACATGCATCTGAAAAGAGGGCCCCAATAGCTTTGAAACAGATGTGCAGAGCACTGACAAGAGATTTGCCATACAGACTCCAAACAGATTGCCTGCAGTGAGAACAGAGGTGGATGCAGTGGCTCTCCAGCATTGCTGCTGCTGGGAGGTGAGGAGAAAAACCTCTTTAGGTGCCCTCTTTTCATTTCGCTAGTCATCTCTGCTATAAATTATAACACAGATCTTGTGTCCTGCTATCCTGAAGGCAGTAGATGGTGCTATTGATAGCACTATTAATGCATATGCTAATCAAGTAAAAGTATCCCTAGATGAACAATGTTAAATGCTTGTGTTTTCCTTATGTTCTTCATCTCAAGGAACCTTGAGACACTTGCAAAATTTTAAAACCTGCATTTTTATGTAAGTTTATGTTCAACCTCAGTGCAGCCACTCTTCTGTGTGTCAACACAGCCCTCCTCCAGAGAGAAGACAGAAGAAGATAGCAGAGTGATTGTAAGTGGCAAAGAACCTCGTTACACCAAGTCTCACTGAGACTTGAGACATAATTTCAGGAAGAAGGGTGCAAACAGCCAGATTGGAATCTGGCAGTGCTAATTTAAATCAAACTAATCTCTCAGTTTTACATGAGAGCCCTTAACAACTTGAGGTCAGGCTGTCATCTCTATAACCTCTTGGGAAAAGCTGTTCTCAAAAGCCAGCACTGATTACCCTGTTGGCACATGGTAGCTGCTCTGCTGCTTTTCAGAATAGGGACTTGTGATCTTGGTCCCATTACAATAATTGACAGTTATTAGTCTCAAAGTAGCAGATTAGTCAAAAGCTATGGTTCCCAGTAGGGCAGAGTCAGTGCAAAGGCACAGCTCTTGTCGGAAACAATTTAGAAAGGCAACTCCTCCACCTCAAAAAATTAAATTACATCATCAGTATGACGAAGTTGAAACCACTAATTTCTGACTCCAGATCAGTCACATTTAGAGGAACTAGCTAACTCCTTTTGTACCCTGTACAAAGTTCGCATTACAATCAAGATCCATGCATCCTAGCAGAGATGCTGACAAGGAAATGGGCCAATACACACAGCAAAGTGTCCCCAAGGATGCTGAACTGGCTGACTCAGCAAGACACTCAGCAGTGTGCTTTGTGTTACCAAGCTTTGTGGAAAACATCTGAGGTCCCATAAAACCAAGACTGGAATTTCTATAGCTAAAAGTATCTGTGCTCATAGGAGAGGCAACTCCTTATCTGTGGAAAAGAGGTGCTCAGAGCCGTGATGACTTTAAGTTTTCCTTATCTGTTTTGAGATCCGTGTTTCAGGCTATGTACAGCCCTTTTCCAAATGCATCCAAACACACACATCCAGCTCTGCAAAACACATACCAAGCATGAGAACAGCAGTCTGGTCCAGCTCCCGGTCCACCTTAATAATCACCATTATTTTCTATCATTTTCCTTTGCTAGCAGCAATTCTTTAAATTGATCTTTGAATGTGTACAATTTTGTACTCTGTAGATGTCTCAGGCAAGATTTAAATAGCAGCAGATTGTGTTTCAAGCATTTCACATTGATGGAAATTAAAGGCCCATTTCCCAAAGCTTTTAAATACGTGCTTAATTTTGGACACATGAGCAATGCTATTGACAGCAAAAGGATAATTCACATGCTTTGCTGTACTGCTGCACAACAGCTGAATGACAATACAAATTGCTCAAGTGATATTCATGGGATTACTCTACATGTTTTCTTTCAAAAAAATAAGCCTGCAGGAGGGATATCACTTGGCAACATAATTTAGCAAGGGGAAGAGGACCTGGTGACAAAGGACACACGGGAGCCTGAGGTACAGAGAGTCTCTTTTGTCTCAGTCTTCACAGTTAAGACCACCCTTAAGCAATCCAAGGTCCCTGACACCTGCAAAACTGGAGCAAGGAAGACACAGCCTTGGTGGGAAAGGAGCAGGTTTGGGGATATTTAAACAAATTGGACATATATTAATTCCATGGGCTCTGATGGGATGCACCCACAAGTGCTGAATGAGCTAGCAGGTGGCACAAGAGTGGGGCCAGTCTTGGTGATCTTTGGTTGTGTTGCTCAGGGGAGATTTCTGACGATGGAAAAAAGGACACTTCTGTCTTCAAGAAGGACAAGAAAGAGGATCCGGAGAAGTACAAGCTAGTATCCCTCACTTTGATCCCCAGGAAGGTGATAGAGGAAGTAATTTCTAAACACACAAAGGACAAGATGATAGAGTAGTCAGCAGGATTTCTGAAGGGTCAAGCCTGACCAACCTGATAATAATGAGATGACTGGTGAGGGGAAAGAAAAGGATGTTGTTTATTTGTTCAGGGGACTGTAGTAGGCTTTCAATTCTATTTCCCATAACATTCTCTTAGACAAGCTGATGAAGTACAAGTTAAATAAATGGACAGTAGATTGAAAACTGTCTGAACTGCCAGACTCGGAGTCATGATCATGAAATCCAGTTGTGGCATGAATCCCAGCTGAACACCATTCACTAGTGGTGTACCCAAGGAGAGTATGCCGATGTCAGTACTGTTAGACATCTTCATTAATGATTTTGATGACGGGGCAGAGTCTACCCTCAGCCAGTTTGCTGATGACACAAAACTGAGAGGAGTGGCTGATACTCAGGGGGGCTGTGCTGCCATCCAGGGGGACCTCAATAGGTGAGAAGAGAAAGCCAGGAGAAATGGGCTGACCTAAACCTCATGCAGTTCAACAAGGCCAACTGCGAACTCCTGCATCTGGGGAACAACAACCTACATCTCAGTACCTTGTGGAGGCCAACTGTTTGTAAAGCGGCTTTACAGCAAAGGACTTGGCGATCCTGGTGGACACCAAGATGACCATAAGCTATCAATGTGCCCTTGTGACACGGAAGACCACCAGCTTCTGGGGGGGGCATTAGGAGGAGCATTGCCAGCAGAAAGTGATACTTCCTCTAGTGCTCGTGAGACACACATGGAGTGCTGAGTCCAGTCCTGGGCTCCTCATACAAGGAAGATATGGATTTAATGGAGAGAAACCAGAGAATGGGCCAGAAGATTATTAAGGGACTGGACCATCTGTCATACAAGGAGAAACTGAGAACTAGGACAGTACAGCCTCGTAAAGAGACAGCTGAGGGAAGATCTCATCAATGTGCAAAAATATCAGATATGGGGGGAAGGGATAGAGAAAACTGAGCCCTTCTCAGTGCTATCTAGTGACAGGACAAGAGACAATGGCTACAAATGGAAGTACACAAAATCCCATTCAAACATAAAATTAATCATATTCTATTTTTTCCTTCCTGTGAGGGTGGTAAAACAGTGGCACTGGTTTCCCAGAGAGGTTGCGACATCTCCTTCATTGAAGATATTCAAAACTCAACTGGTCATGGCCTTGAGAAACCTGCTCTAGATGACTATGCTTTGAGCTTGGGGGTTGGTCTGGATGAACTCCAGATTCACCTTTCACACCCAACCAGTAAATGCTATATGAACTGCATCTAGAGGAAAGGAAAAAAAAATTCACAAAGTATGAATAGAAAGCTCTTTAACAAAATTTGAAAAAGTACTTATTTGTGATTGACTGAGCAATTTATAAAAGTGAGGGGCAGCTTTACTCAAGGGAAAGAAGTAATTGCCTTGTTTCATCAGCTTCTAATATGCTTAAATTCATGCTTAATCACATTAAAAAACACCCAAACAACTCTATCATTCCTATTTTGTATTGTTTGTTGCCTTTTGTGGTGTAAAAGATATCCCAAAGATAAATCTATGGATTGCAAACTGGCTTTGAAAATTTGCCTTGTGATAAATCATTGTTTTGACCAAAAATGTTTAGTCCCATTTGTTCTCAGATAATCCAGCAGCAGCTGCCACAGACGTAGTGCTAAATTCAGATTTACGTTAAGATTTTTCATTTTACTTTTCCTGGTGGGTAAAATATAACTTTTAAAGTACAGCAGTATAGCTGCCTTATTCAGCTCAATCATGAAATAATGGTCATTGCAATATACCCAAGCTGAAGGCAGTAAAAGCCCATTATCCTGCAAATGGTGATTTTTGAAGAGCTAACCTTCTAGCTACATCTTTACTATGTCTTTTCCAAAGCTGCCAATGCTACTGTGTTTACATCACAATCTAAATGGACAGTACTTATTAAGGTTGAAATTGTCTAAAGAAAAAGTACAGCCTAGCACAACAGTTATATCCAGTTTCCTTTCTCTTTTTATCTTCTGCCTGCAAGGTTCCAGGAACGCTTTAAAAACACAGCTCTCTCCTGCAAAAGTCCTTTCTGTTGTCAGCTGTGCTAAAGGGTGCTCTGTAGTTTCCTCTTTTGACAAAAAAACAGCAAATGCATTTCAAACTTGCAGAAAATGCCAGTGAAACTCCTGGAATACCTATGGTTTCTCTAGTGCAGGCTGAGTCATATTAGCACCAAGATGCTGGGAAGTCAGAAATGCTCTTAGAAATATTGACTCTGTTGGTCAAGCAAAGACTGAGTTCTCCAGGTCTGACTAATTGTCAACTTCCTGCAGACCTTGGAGATTTGCTGACCTCCTTCACCATCCAGGGGAAGTATTAAGCTGATGAAGCTGCCCAGAACTGTGGGAAAGAAAAAAAGGAAGGTTGCTATGGAAAAGAACTGAGTATTAGTATTTGACGGACTTCAATGACTATCCTCAAACTCATCTCAGCCTAATGCCAGTCATACCCATTCAGTTCAGTCCTTAATTCTAACATTTTCATGGTTTAGAGGTGGACTAGGAAATACTATGTTTATGGTTGGACTTTATGATCTTAAGAGTGTTTTCTAACCTAAATGACTCCATTATCTATAGTCTACTAAGTACATGCATACACTGTTATTGTGAGTGCTAAAATTTGCAGCAAACCTTCCCAAAGCAGAAGCCAGTACCCAGGCAAGCCCTGCATTAGCGACAAATTACTTGAATCAATATTTGCTTCTCCAAGAATCAAAACTAGGAACTTTCCCAGGCAAAGGCAAAAATAAAAAATATTGCTAACAGGTATACAGAAAAACCAGTCACAAGAGAACCATAAGAACAGCCTTATTTTCCCATTAGGAGCTAACACAGGGATGGTCCACCACTATTTACTGCAGAGTTGCTCATGATTTTGCTATACTACAACGACAGAAAATAGATACTATATATAAACAGCAACTCTCACTCAACACTCTATATAACTATCCTACAAGGAGGAGATTTTATTCAGTACTGACACCATTGGTTTCTTGTTTAGAATCTCAAGCACTGTTGAGACAGAAGTCAGTAAAATTGGTTCTCAGGCTTTGGAGTTTTCAGGTCAAAACCTTAGTTGCAGTTTTAAGCTACCTTTCACTTTAGAAGATATTTATAGTTATGAACACTGCTGAGCATTGTCCTCATTTTCCACTTAGTTCAAAAGAGGTAAAAATCTTAGAAAATTTCTGCCAAGGTTTTGTGGTTTTTGTTTTGTTGTTTGTGTAGCTGTTGTTGTTGTTTTGGTGCCTTTTTTTTGTTTTGTTTTGTTTTTGTTTTGTTGTGTTGGTTTTTTTTTGGTTGGTTTTTGGTTTTTTTTTTCTTTTTCCTTCTGCATTCCCAGCAATGGAGACAAACCAGAACAAAAGGAAGGGCCAGTGTGAGCCCAACTTGAATCACCATGCTTGCAACTGGCACACAAACATGCTCATTAACCAAATGTATTGTAGCCTGACTCTGCTGACAACACAGAGCAGGAGCTGAATCACAGCTAAGCAGGGCTAGACAGAGCCTGGGTTTGATGTAGCAGACTTTTGTGGAGCCAGTCCAGCAAAAGAAAACCTGTTTTCTAACTTTGCATGTCATGAGTTAACAGTGTGAGTGAAACAACCCAACAAGTACTTAAATGAGAGCACTACTGAGGCTCATGAGAGGAAACCAGCAAAATTTCTGCTCAGTACAAAAATACCCTCAGTGGCTTTTTTTTTAACTCCTTGTTGATTTGTCCTAGAAAGTTTTTATCTAATTTTCAGCTGGTCATTTCTATAGAAAGAAGAGTAGGACCAAAGTTTGCTACACTGATTGAAGGAGAATTTAGAAAAGTGTTACAGAGCACATGTGTTACTCTTTCACAGAACACAAACCTGTTTTTGATTATTTGACAGGATTTGAAATGTTCAAAGTGGCTATGCTGTTACATACTGTATTTTACCATCTCCTAATTACAAGTTTTTGAATCATTTAGCTATGGTCAAAAATCCTAGAGGCATAAAATTAAGAAAACAGAGATAATTAGTTTACATGTGCTGTCATGAAGATCATGGCATTTCTGATGATGTTTTAAATATTTGAAATAGTACTGACACAAAGTAACTCAATGGAAAACAGTACACGAATAGCTCAGATTATTATTTTATATACACGCTGGACACACTTTCCACTGAACCATGAAGTTGATCTCTACACAGCTATTGTATCTCTTCTTATCAATGCTGATTTATTACCATTTTTGTCTGCAAGAGCATATGCATCAAACATTAAATCACAGTAATTTTTGCCTCTTTGACAGCCAAACCAAGGGCCAAAATACCAGGTTTGGATGACACTGACCTCCCACAGCTGCTCTCAGGTATTGATATTATGTGAAAAAAACAGGCAACAAGTGGGGAGTGAGCAAAATCTCTATAACCTTGGAGATGCTTTTGCATCAATCACTTCACAATTTTAAATGCCAGATGTTTAAAAATCAGCAATGAAGGTGTTTACACTTCAGCACACTGTAGGCAGTGTCTCTGTGGCAGGGTAACTAGGAAGAGCTCAGTATAAAAGTGCTTGGAATGTACATGTAAAAAATGACAGTATTTAATGAAGTTAAAATGTTGCCTCAAAATGCTGCTGGAATAGCATAGCTTGTTTCCAGGAGTGAAGGGAAAATTGAAGCACCACAAAGCAACACTTGTAGAAAATTTCAGCAGTTCTGGATATCTTGTTTCTGTAACTCATTTGCCCATAACTAGAAAGAAGAGTTTTTAACCACCTACCAGCTATTCAATGTTTTCCTGGACTCATTGGTTTGGTAGCATTTGTATTCTGTAGCCAAATCATACTTCTTGGAGTAAGAAACCAAGGAACTTCTGTCTACTTGGTTTGTGTAAGAGATTCTATTGCTATCATATATATTCTATTGGTAACATGCTATCTAGTTCAAATGAAAGTAAAAGGACTTCTAAGTTCTGCATAGCATTGCATTAGATCTAAATATGTTTTAACATGCTTCTTGGACAAGACTTGGAAATGATGAAAAGATTTAGGAAAATCGTGTCAGTAGTGAAACCTAAATTGTCAGGAAGGAGTGAAGAATCTGATTTGGTGATAATAAGATAAGGTCTGAGCTCTGTTTGTAATGAAAATGTACTGAGTTCAAATCATAAGAGATTTTTAATTGTGCTCTGGGTTCTTCTATCAGAATAAAATATTTTCCTAGTTTCAAAGGCACTCCAGATACCCTGTAATAGATAGCACAGGAGTCATCTATCAGCACTGCCTGTCCACTATTGCATCTGTCACACATATCCCTGGACTGTTTTTCAATGCTGTTATTTTAAAGATGACAGACATGTTTTCAATTAGAAAGGTTGTCTATTTATATCCCCTTGACACAGCTCCTTTCACTGTTCTGTAGAAGCTTTATCCAAATAGGAAGGATAGTGTAGTCTGAAGGATGCTCTTCCCATTGAAATTATGTATACAGGCATGTCTGCCTGGGAAGGCACAGGGGGCAAAAAGGAGATTAGGGCTAATCCATGAATATTGGTCCCAGTTAGCTTAGCCATGCAGTTTTTAGCTGGGGCCACACATTCACTTTGCTTGAAACAATGCATGAAAAGTAGCATCTGTGTACCCAATGGTTTAAATACATGTTTCAAGACATTAACACTAAGAGGGAAACTTCCACTGATGACCTGCCCAGTGCTGTCTGGAAGGTTGCAGTGAAGAAAGAGGATAGAGTGAACAGCAGATAGCCTTCTTGATTCAACAGTGATCCCACTGTCCCAGTTACAAGAGGGGATGTGTGCATGACCCATCTACAGACAAGCACTTCACAACATGCCCAGTCACCAGAATAACCCCTTATTTGTTAGTTGAGGCTGTTGCCCCAGTCTGAGCTTCATGCTGGACATCGAGCTGTCTGAGGGGTCCTCAAGGACCACAGTGATGGCTTTTTGCTCTGGACCTCAAATGTTCTGAACTTGTGCCAAAGGCTTCCTGCAGGGAAGCCTGCTGCTGGAGAAATGTTACCCAGACGATGTGTTGCTGCCCACCAGCTCGTCCTGCAAACCCAACAGGACAGACACCTGAAGACTGTCCCTATAGAATGCCACTTACAAGGTATCCTGGTTTTCAGCTGGGCCTCCAGCTGGCACAAACGTGTTTCTGAAGTTTATTTTCTGCAGGGAGCATGTTCACCAAGAAAAAAAAAAAAAAAACAACTTCCAGTATCTGTGGAAATTTTGCCAGTGATTTCAAAAAGGCCAGGATTTTGCAGTGGTCTGATGGTATCCAAGAAAAATGGTTGGGTCACCCCTCTTGTATCCATTTCTGGTCTTTTCAGGCCCCATCTACCAGAAAGAGTAATATTACAAATTAATCTAAATGCAGTTGTTTGAGACCTCAGTTTCAGCATAGTGAAACACTGCCTGGTGAAAATGATGGCCTTACTGTTACTTTTGCCCTCCTCAAAATTATTATTTTAGTAATACAGTCTCACTGCAAGACATCCTTTAAAAAGATTCAGCAAAAGAGAATCTAACTAGGTATTAAAGCACTGGGATAACTTAATTAATGGAATGGTGTGGAGGAGACTCTCACGCTTTAAACCCAACACTAAACAGTCTCAGCTTCTCCATTAAAAAAACCCAAACCAACAACAAACAAACCAAACCAACCAAACAAAAAAAACTAATCCACAATGACCTGTCAAGATTCACTGAACTTCTGTTCTCCTTATATATCTCTGAATATGGATATATCTGAGGTAGGTTACAGATATGCTATTAATGCCTTAAACCAACATAAGGTGCAGTTAGTAAATCTAAGGAGAACTGAAGATATTGCTTACAGCTAAGGCAGCAGGGCACTTTTTCCTTCTCATTTAAACTGCAAAAAATGGACATTGATGATCAAGTAATGGTTGCTGCAGCATAGCAATATAGTTCAGCCACAGAAACACTCTTCCACACACTATCACAGACCACAGCCACTTTCTCTCCAACAAGCTGAAGACCCTCAGCAAAAGACAGAAAGCTTTAGAAATCAGAAGAGAGAAACTAGGAGATACTGAAAGAAGTGTGAAGAAACGCTTGCCCTTGAAACAAGGGTGACTTCGCCAGATGAGTTCTCTTGCTTCCACGTGCACAGTCCTCTGATTGCTTTAACATTCAGACTTTGAGCACTCATCCCCTCAGGGTTTAGGGCTGCCAGTAGAGCCTGTTTTTCCCTATATCTCAAGTTCCATGTAAAAATACCCAGGAGAGAAGATTATAGCTTTAGCATCTCCTGATCACTGTTGCATTCACAGACACAAAAGCCACATTGATGTAAACTGAATATTTGCCCCACTCCCCCATCTGTTTCAAGTGACTATACAGGCTATGCCAGCTCCGCCTCCACGGCCAGGCTGTTTCCTATCAGCCCAGATGCCTCAAGCTGTTATTAGCTATTATGCTATTGATCATCGTTATCTCTCAGACACATCTTCAGAGATAAGCTTGAATTTGCAGATGCTCTCTGCCTCCCAAACCACCTCTGCTTGAACAGACCCATGAAATCTGGAATGTGAAATGCCTATTACCATAGACTTTCACTACAGCAGCATGCAATGAACCCCCTGATGACACTTGGTGAACAGAAGGAGCTGTCCTCAAAGCACTGCTGGAGTTGCAGTGTGCTCACCCACAGCCACGCACTGCCAGCTGAAAAATTAACCTAATACAAATTCATGGGAATGGGATTAAAAGGTCACTTGATGGTGATTAGCAACCCCCCAAACCTTCTGTTTAGTGTTGTTAGCAACCACAGATATATATAGTAGCTATGAGATACTTCCTGTGCTTTCCTGGTAGAGACACATTGTTGCACTGGCTTTAGACAAAGAAGTACACATGTCAACCAGACACAAAACTGCCATCAGGCCTGCAGGTGGGACTGCAGCCTTTCCCAAAGCAGAGGGGAAGCAACAGGATCTGTGGCACAGCCATGGGGCCACAGCAGCGTTTTCAGGCCCTACATGTGGCAAGGAAGGAAACCCCCATGAGGCTGCAGGGATTAGGGGGAGCTCAGGGACCAGGCTCTCATTCCGCCAGCTGGGGTTGGGAAGATTATATGCAGATGTGGGAACAGCTACAGCAAACAAGAGCACTTTCCCTCTCAGTCACTTCTGAATCTAAAAACCATGACAAGCAAATTACTAACTAAATCAAGGGCACTTCAGTGGAGGGGCTGAATCCCCTACAGGTAGCATTAACAGCCTCGTCAGCCTCTCACAAGTGTTCAGTGACTCCATATTCAGGTAACAGCAAGAAAGCCATTCAGGAGGCGAGAGCCCTTTGACACCAGGCACTGTACAGCTTGGGATAGTTTCCCTCCCCTGTGAGTCTGCAGTCCCAGGAGGGCTGGAACAAAACAGAACAGCAAAACAAAACGATTTGGGACTAGGAGGTGGAAAAATAGTCAATAAACTGTGCTCTGTCAACTCTGAACATTGAATTTCTGACAAAAGCTCAGTTAAGTCAAACCTCAAAAAGTAACAGTGTAGTATGTGTAACCTCCCCAAAACGTGCAAAGTTCAGTCTCACTATCTACAGGACAGCGAGTTGTGCAAGTCAGATTCAGATCTTAGGTGTATGGAGTTATTCAGATTCAAAGTTAGTTCAGCAGCAGCTATTAAGTGACTGATGGCTTTGTTGCAGTCAATAGCACTATGTTCATTAACTCCAGCTGATAATCTGGCCCTTGGGGTTTGATTCAGATACAAATCTTTAATCAACTAAACACCAACATAAGAAGCCGCAGATGCATTTGCGGACAGTCCATTGATTGGAACAGGAAGAAAGAGGTGATTTTTTTCCATGTATGTTTAACAGCTATGCTTTGAATTGTTTTTAAATCTAACATCAATCAGACCCAATATGTCTCTTTAGAGGAAGCTACATAAACCAGAGTCCCTGCCCTTTTATATGAAAGAACAACGCAGTGCAGCTGAGGGGTATGATGGGCATTGTTATTCTCAATATACTGCAGTCTCATTACATTCCAGGGCAGTCGTCCGAGTCGATTGCAATGCCCAGAGCACTGGTGATTGCAGTCCAGGGGCTGGCTGAACTAAAAGCCAACTAGGATGCTGAAAGAATAGGTAAATGCAGATTCCCTCTGCCTTTCAGAAGGAAATGAAAGCTTTTAATTTTGTTTCCTAGTAAGAATCTGCCTGCTGAGCAATGCTGTGCTCTGGTGCCCAAGATTCTCCTGGAGGCCCCACAGCTCAGGAATTTCTTTCTTCTGATCAATGCTTAAGCCTAAGGAGTGGTAAGACTTCCAGAGGGAATTCTTACTGAAAAGGTATGGTAGGGTGGGATTAAGCCAAAGAGAAATTCTTTCTCTACAACCCCTGCATGTGATCCTAGGAAGAAGATAGCATTAATATAACATTATACTTGGTCTGGACAAGAGGAAGCTGTGGCCTCTGGGGTGAGGTGAAGGTCACAGGCAGAGCTGGCTGTTGGCCAGCTACCAGGCTGTGTCCATCTTGCAGGGACAGTTTGGCCCAAAGCCCAACATGAAGGTAACAGGACATTTGCTCCAGTGGGCTTCCCACAACCTCATCCTCCATCAAAAAAAGCCTTGGCTGCCTCCTTTCCTTTGATCCAGGCACGACTGTAAGTAGTAATAACAGGACTTCAGAGGTGGCATTGAAGAGTAACCAAAGCATGTACTGCCTGAGGGCAGCCTGGGCTGCACAGAGAAAATGGTGTGGATGCTGTGCCTTATTCACCCGTCAGAGTGAATGCAGAGGGCATGCTGAGGGCATGCTGTGAAGTGTCCCTACATAACATGAGAGATGGAGAGGTGCCATGGGCAGCACTGAGATGTGTCATTGGTCTGTTAGTGATGCTACTGCAGGTTTGTATGGCAGGTGCTTGGGCAGATGGACAGACAAGCATTGATTTACAAATTCTTCCAGGAAGCAGCATTATTTAATGCATTTAATTAGCAGAGCTTCTCCACTAATTTTGTCTGCTTAGCAAAGGGATGCAAAGGCTGCCAGCCTCCACTTACTGGAGACCAGCCTGGAGGCCTTTGCTTCCTGTTGAGCCCTGTGGGAGGTGAGTAAACTCAGCTTCTGTAAGCCATTATTTTTCTGCAAGATTATGTCCTTTGACATGGAAAACCCCAATGATGAACAGGTCTTCTGCAGGTTTTATCATCAGAAGAGACTCTCCTTGTTACCCGAACAGATTGCCTATTATATGCCAGAGAAACATGTTAACTAATTTTTGCACCCAGCTGACTGAGCTGAAGCTTACTGGTCTTGCATGAAACAGTCCTAAGTGATTTAGTTGGAGAACATTAGAAGACTCTGCTACTGACACTGTTTGATACTTGTCAGCCAGCACTGTCTCACTATGGCCTCCATACATTGCACCCTGTCCAGGCCATGAGCTGATGACCAGCTGGGTGGCTTTAAAAAACCCAAACCTGAGCACTTTGCACATTGAAGGGAAGAGGGGTTTAATGCTTGGGCTCAGTACAGAAACTATAAAGCATCCTGCAGCGTGACTGCAGCATTTTCTGCTTCTCAGCAGAAAATCAGCATATCCTAGAGAAAAATGTTCTCTTAGACTTGCACCCTCTGTTACAAGCGACATGGAAGAAAAGACTTTCTCTAAATATGGCAGGTAATTAGAAGATTAAGCCTCTCTCTCTCTCAGACATTAAGGCCAAGGCTTTAAATACCAGTGCTAAGGTGCCTAGATCACCAGCTGAAACCTATGTACGCAGCAGTGCCCAAGATTCCCTGTTGCCCAATGGCTTTGGGATAGCCTACAATAAAAGTGTCATCTACGTAAGTAAGAGTTAAAGTTGCCTCCACAATTGACAGGTTGGACATTTTGATGGCAATTTATACAAAGTGACACAGTCTTGAGTCTAACCCCTCTCTTGATGGTTCAGTAGGCAGAGACAGCACTACTCACTGGAATGAGATGTGGAAACTAAACCTTGGCCCAACACAGTTGCCCTCTTCACTGTAGATTTGCTGCTCTTGTGAGGAACAGGCTGTATACAATCACTTTGTCACCACAACCTCAGAAGTCATGCTGGGTAGATGCTTCCCTTTGGTTTCCTTAATACAGGGTCATCCATTTAGAGAATTCTTCAAAAAGGTCATCTCAGGAAAAGGGAGAGCTGAGACACTGAATGTGCCAGCCCCAGGCCATGGCAGCAGGCACTATGAAGGGTGAAGGCATTTCCTTTGCTAAAAAAAACATTTACCAGGGTGTGATGTTTTGCTACTTGTAACATGAAAATTTTACTTTATGTGACACCTCTGATTCCCCTGGGTTTAAAATACAGTTTAGTCTATAGTTAGCTGAAACAGTTTATCAAGGAGACTATAAGGCATTGGATAGCTGTATAGACATAGAGACGGTCACTGTCTCCAGAGGGGACAATTAACTTTGCAGTGCAAGAATCCTGCCAAGATCAGCTGCTTCCTCTAGATGTCTGTCAAGCTTTGACAGCTCATTAAAAGTTAGGAGAAAAAAATATATTATTTGCTTCACTTAGAAGCAAAGCATAGAGGCTTACCCTTTTGCTCAGACAATGCAGTAAAAATGACCTTCACTCTTCCCAGCTTTTCTATGCTACACCACAGCTAGCAGCAGGGGAGGACCCAATTCTGTGCACAATTATTGCCAACAGTCTTTTACTGCTTTAGAATTGATTCTTCAGTCAGATATTAATTTGCACTGCAAGAAATGATTTAGAGCTACCTGCAGGTTTAAGGCATACAGCTGCATCGATTATGCTGAAGACACAATTTCAAGATAATCTTTGCAGCTTGGACAGATAAACTTGAGATTTTTATTTTTTTCCCCCACTGAGTAGAAACAGAGACTCTGCAAGGTCAGATCCACTTCAGGTCCTGCATGCCAAAGGCACAGTATGAGAAAGAGTTAAATATCCATGTGGCACCATGGCTAGTGCTGCTTCTGAGAACTGTCATGGTGTTTGTGTGCAGTGTGTTAGCGTGACATTAAAATCAATGTGTGCTGTGTATACCTGCAGGCAATGCTTGGTCCCTGGTAAACAAGGAAGGCAGGGCTGGCATGAGAGCTACACGACAGAGGACTCAATAATTTCCCTCTATTTAAAAGATATCTCACTTGAAATATATGGCAATCCCACATAACTTGCCAAGAACATCCAAAATACCAGAGCACATTTTCATTCTTCTTTGGAGTTCTAAGGCTAAAAAAGTGCTGACAATACTTTTCCATACATGAAAAAGCTTTTGTGTCATGTTTCTCTATTACTCCAGTAGGTTACACAATCAATCTATATCTGCCTTTTCTGTTTATCAAACCTCAGTCAACATATTTTTCTCCCACTAAAACCAATGAAAACTTAGGGTAAGCAATCTACCAGGGACTTCTTATTTCTTTTTGCAGCTATGTGTCTCACGGCAAGAAAAAGAGAGCAAAACACTAAAACTTCCAGAGGAAAGCCTGGCCTTACAGAGTTTTGTGTGTCTCTCTGGTAAGTTCACACAGTTGTGCCACTTTTCACTCCCTGGGCTGCCCTGGCTGGTGGGAGTACAGGCACACCTGCTGCAGCCTTAGCTCTTTTGTCCTTCTTTCCTTTGGATCTAACTCTATCTGTTCTTAGTCTTGACTTACAAAGTGGGAACCACAAGTTCAGCCAAGCATCTCAAACCGCCTTATTTCTCTGCTGAGAATCAAAACCTCTCCACAAAGCTGTACCTTTTCCTTGCTATGCATTAATAACATCACGCACTCCGTGTAGTGCAATACCCCAACCCTGAGTCCCTCCTCTCAACCCAGGCCTCCATCCCCTCCACTTGACCGATTTAAATTTCACAACACTTTGGAACCAACCTTGAATAAAGGCACCACAATAAGCAAGAACTCCATGTTGCATCTTACCTGCGGCTTCCCTAATTGCCTCAGCTATTCTGCAGGATAAACAGTCTTCTCAAGCTGTCACTGGAGGGTTTCCCTATCTCTCCTGAGAAGGGACCCTTACCCAGTGTTATACCTAGGTGTCTGTTACAACTTGCTGCATCTTCATCAAATGCCTTTAGGCTCTTGGCTCCAGCTCACTGAGCTTAAGTAACGAAGAGCACTTGTGCCTCTGCCCTCTTCCCACCTGTCAGAGCCTCTACTGCCTCCTGAGCTTAATGCACATCACCAATACACCTGGTGTTTGCAAAGGTGGCGAGAGAAGGGAGCCTCCTTTCTCACTGTCTTCCCTGCAAGGTTCAACCTGCCAAGACCACTGGTTAGAAACTGGTCTTACAGGAAAACTGCTCAGAGACTTTTCATCTAAATGAGTATTTTTCTTTTAATGAGCTCATTTTCATCCACATTGCAGCACTTGGGAAAACATGTCAATCACTTGATTTTTGAACGCCAAACTGAACTCTTGTAACAGTGCTGAAATGCCTTTTCAAAATATAGTTTATTCAACTGGAAAGGTGTGGAGCATCCCTGGAAAAGGAGCATTTAAACTAGCCCATCCCTTCCTCTACAGACCTTTCTCTTCACTATCAAAGCAAAGCTCTGCACTGTGGTGTTCTTCCCACTTGTTTGTTGCACATGCTGCATTCTCAGACAGGGACACCAAACGTCTTTTTCCTCCCAGCATTTGGAAATGTAGGATTTTTTTTTGTTTTGGTTGGGTATATGACCTTTTAAGGAAATAAGCCACAGCACTGAAAGACTCAGATAATTTATTCAAGCAGAACTTGCCAAACAAGTTAAAGAAGTATGAAAGCTCTTCTGGAGCTGGTATTGAATGCCTCTCAGTGTTAGAAAAGTGTGTGATCAGAGCAGACTGCCAGGAAAGAGCAATGTGTACATTGTACCACTATATGTGCTTAGATAAATAGAACAGAGGAGTGTGCCCTGGTACAGGGAGGCTTCGATGTCAGTTTTTTTCTTTTTCAGCTTGCATTGGAGACAGAAAAGATCAGCTATGCTGAAGCTGGACACAACCTCCATATGCGTAGCTATCAAAAAAGCTGTTAATCTATACCATATACCTCTCCTTTTGTCAGGGGTTGGTTCTAAAAAGCTCCAGCTTCTGTTTTGGCAGAAATTAGGACCATTTAGGGACTGCCTTCAATTAGGTAAGCTCTCTCTACAGTGCCGTCAATTAGTTTGCAGTAGCTCTTCCAGCCAGTATGTGAGCCAGGCTAGAAAGAAAATGTACCAAAAAAAAAAAGCACAGATTTACAGCTTTTCTCCCTGCAAGCAAAGGAGTGGACATTATGAGATCGTTACTGCAGCTCTGTGCCTGTGGAAAGTGTGCCATCTCAGGGAAATATCCTGTGGAGAAAATATGACTACTTTCTGCTCCACCTGTGCTGCCACAGGGGAACAGGCCAGAGAACCTGTCTTTGGCTTTGCAAGGGCAGAGACATGAATGACAGATGGGGAAGAGGGTACTCACCCACATCCAGCCCAGGAAGCAGAAGCCATGTACTGACTGTGTTTGCACTCAGTTAGTTTAATGATCTCAGGACATGTCCCCAAAGGATGGGAATGCACGTTAGGAAACACAAGATGGTTGCCAGTATCAATCATGGCAACATCCAAAAAGTGAAGAGCAGATGAGAGTGAGCGACCAACTGCTTCATTCTTCAACTGTCCATCATCAACTGAGCCAAGCTGAAAAGGTGGGTGAGTTTGGGAGGAGAGAGCGCACTGTCAGCTCCTAGGAAAATAAAGCCCAATGCAGAGGATAGCGCTTTGCAGAGAGCTTCAGTTACAGTAAGTGCATTATTCTTCTCTGAAAGAAGATGGGTGCTATAGTCTGTTGTAGCATAAGCTGTGCAGCAGGGAAGTTAGGGTGTATACCAGGAAAACTTTCCCAGCAGAGAAATATATTAGCATGCAGAGCCATGTCAGTGAAGGCAAAGAGATAAATGTGTAATAAAGAGTATTTCATGTAATGAACCAAAATTGGAGCATATTTTGCATTTGCATTTGCCTCGTATAGTTTGCAGGACTCATTACAGGGTCGTACCTAAGCTGCTGTACAGCTCTCAGCTTTCTTAGCCAGCGTTTCTCCTTTAAATAGCTAAAGAAGTTAATGCTGGGTGCAGGGAGATATTTGGACATGACCTGAGCAACCATCAGCCCTATTTATGCCCCATTTCTTCTCTCCTGCAGCCAGGAAAAAACAGAGAAACCTGTCCACCAGCCTCTGCCTACAGAGCAGGCACTCCAAGTGTCCAAAACCTAAGGGGAGCCCAGGAGTTTCAGACGAGTAAGTAAGTAATAATGCATGGAGACAGCATCTCCCTAGAAGCTTTTCCCTAGCTTGAGACTTACTAAACCTAGGCAATTTGTCTCATTAATCAGGAGATTAGTAACTATCCTTGAAAAAGGAAGAGACACAAATCTTGAGGGAAGAAACATGAGGAACTCCCAAATCCCAGGAGGAGTAGCTTCATGGATGGCCTCACCTCTGCCAGTTCCCAGGCAGACCTTGTCCCTCCTGCTTCTTGAGGCCAGGATGACACAGTCCAGTGGTTCCTGGCTCAGCGCAGATGTGGGGGCTCTGCAGAACCCAGCAGACATTCCTGCACACCAGCCATTTTCTACCAGGCGCCGAGGAAAAGGTGGGTGCCGAGTGGTTGTGCTCTAGCTGCCAGCGTGTTTTGCACCACCCCGTGAGAAAAATGTCCTTAACTGCTCAGCTCACTGATGTTATGTAAGTGGATTTAGAGAAAAAGCACTGCCATGAGCAGGTTTCTAATTAGGAAAAGAAATAAAAAGAATTATGGAATTAAGGCAGAACCTCAGCATGAATGACCCAAATCCCTTCCTTGTGCTGCAGTCCACAGCAGGCTATTAGAAAACTTTTTTTTTTTTAAAGTTAATTCATCACAAAGATGGCACAGCAAAGGCGAATTCTTTTGTAGGCTGGCACCCGCTCTTCCAAGCTGCTGATCCCACTTAATTTGTCTATTGTAAGTGCAAAGGACACTTTAGGAAGAGATGTGCAAGCACTCCTATAGATACTGCTGAAATATGACCAGCAATGGGGCATATCATAGAACCACAGAATCATCATGGTTGGAGACCTTTAAGATCATCATCCAACCGTCCACCCAGCACTACCACTGTAACCCCTAAACCACTAAACCACTTCACCCAGTGCCAGATCCAGATGCCTCTTAACACCTCCAGGGATGGTGACTCCACCACCTCCCTGGGCCACCTATTCCACTGCCTGACCACCCTAACAGTGAAAAAAACTTTTTCCAAGCTAACCCTAACCTTTTTTTTCCTTAATCTCCACCATCACACCTTAAGGCCATTTTGTCTGGTCCCCTCACTGCAAGCACAGCAGAAAAGACTGCCTCCCCCCCTCACTACAACCTCCTTTCAGGTAGTTGTAGAGACCAATGAGGTCCTCCCTGAGCCTCCCCTTCTTTAGACTGAACAAACCCAGCTCCCTCAGCTGTTTTTCATGACACCTTTTCCAGGCCTTTCACGAGCCTTATTGCCCTTCACTGGACATGCTCCAGCACCTCAATGTCCTTTTTGAAGTCAGTACACAGTACCCAAGGTGCAGCCTCACCAATGCCGAGTACAGGGGGATGATCACTTCCCTGGTTCTGCTGACTATCCATACAACCACCATACAATTAGCATTTCCTAATCTGCACTGGCAGCTTTTTGTAGGTTGTGTGCATTATCATTACAACTCAGAGTTGCCTACAATCAGTTACTTACTATGGCACTGGGTATAGGTGTCTCATTAACAGTGGAGATGTCAAGCATCTATAGGTCTCCACGATCTGACCTCAACAAGAGATAAGAGCACCCTACACTTCTCACAAATGAGGTCATATTTGTCTAAATATTAAATTGCAGATTTAAGTGCCTATGCCTTAAAACATTGGCTAGCCAAACTGGTCATTTATGTTTCTCAAAGGAGTAAGCAATTTGAAATTTGATGAGGAAATTTTAACTTTTCCATTCACAATACTGCCTACTGTGAGTGGAAACACTCACCTAGCAGAGTCATTTTGATGTCATTTGAATCCCTAAAGGCATGGCGGTTTCTTTAGCAGGTTAAAGAAGCGAAGCAGATACCCCAGGATGTAGTGCTGCTGGTTGTAAAGCTCACATCCTCAGTAAATCAGCTGATGTATGAACAAGAAGCCAGACTTATTCTTTATATATGAAGGTACTATCTCCCTGAAACTGCCACATTATATGATACAAAATCTGCATCAGATAGAAAATGGGCACTGGTCATTATTGGTTTGATAGAATGGTAGCTTATCTTCTGCACTGGTCCTTTTTCTGCTCCATCAGTCCCTTAGGGGGAAGGGATCTTTAGGCTTTTTCCTTTCTGCAGCAAGACTACGGGGATGAAGTACAAAAGGGAGACCTCAGCTTTCTGGCCTACAAAGAGACCTTGCCAATTGTGGCACACAGCTGAATGAATCCAGGTACTGCAGGGAAGCACCTTGCTCCTGGAAATTTGGGTTCAGGACTAATGTTTGGCAGCCACTAGCATGCAGGAACCTGAACCTGACAAGGAACTCAGCAAAGCACATTAATAAAAAACCCTCTGCAACTGCACAAAGGAATGGGCAGTTAGTTGAAGCACCCTGAGCCCTTGCAGCCAAGACACAAGTACAGAAACACAGTGAAGGAAACAACTCTTTTTGGGGGAGAGACTCCAGCTCGGGGTGAGCAGACAGAAATTCACTTATAGCAGAGGCACCATGCAACCACATTATCTGTCTGTTCTGCTCCTCTCCCCTCACCATAGGAAAGTGTGTGCCGAGGTGGGGTCTTCCTGCCCTCTAGTAAAAGTCGGTATATGGAAATACCATACCTGTAACACTGCTGGATCAAAATACATTACTGCCACAGTTATCTTATGCTCTTTTGTACTCTGAGATAAAACTTTCTCTTTTTTAGGGGAGGAAAATGATTACTGTGATGCTGATGCTCTCAGCTTTATGTGTGTTGTGTGCTGGTGGATGGTGGTGACAATTTGCTACAGCAGTGACACAGCAGGGTTAAAACACTGCCTTTTCCACCTCAGCTCCTGGGTTGCTGAGCTGAATGAGTAATGTGTTGTTGTGTGGCAATGGACTGCTGAAAGGCTGAGCGAATTCATGCAGAAGGGTAGAGAAGCAGCTGATGCAGAAAAGCCTGTGCTCATAGACAGCTGTGCAAAGGCAACTGCACTTACACAGAAGGAAGCAGACAGGTCTCTTCTTCAGCTGGGACAGTGTGTGGAAGCTTCCACCATGCTGAGCTTTGCAAGATGCCAGGTCTCAGGCCTGAATTCAGAAAGCCTTTCATAGCGGCTTTGACTTACAGACATCCACAGATTTAGCCAGAAGGTCCACCCTTAAAAGTCCTTTCTTTTCCCATGTCAGCCTACAAACAGAGACCCAGAGTAATTAAGACAGTGCTCATTTTATTGTACTCAGCATGGAAACCAGATGTAAAACAGCAAAACATTAAATTCCTAAGGGACTCAATCAAGTGGGTAACATTGCTTTAGTATCACTGTAAGACTTCTTCACATGCAAACTTCTGTTGGTATGTCTCAAATGAATGCCACGGTACACCTGGAAGCCTAATACTAGCTTTATTTTTGTACAGTACATCACGTTCAATCAGTGTAACTATAAAATGAATAACGCCACAATAATATTACTTGTTGTTAGAAGCCCCAAAGTTAGTTTTCTTCTGCTGCTGACTGATCCATGGCCATAGTTTTTTGGAATTAAAAGTCCAGCTATGCTCCCTCCCTTTAACTCTGTGTAGAAACTCCCAGTATTTTTCAGTGTGCCACTGAGACCTTTATTTCACAACTCAGATGTGATTTTATGTGCCACAAACATAGGGATCTTTCTCTTCCATTTTATGGAAATTCCTCAGGGCAGTGTCTAAACTTGCTTTTGATGTACTTGAAATTATTGATTGTGAACTGGGCTAAGAGAAGTGCTGTCAGGAGGACACTGCAGCAGAAGGGTCACCTGTTGTAGCAGAGCTGCTGAGAAGCATCTGAGAGACTCATATTCTGCAGCAGACAACCTCTGGAAACTTTGCTGGCAGATGTCATTTATTTCTACTCAAAAGAGTGTCAGTCTAAGCAGAAAACTAACAAAAACTCATGGTCTGTTATTTCAAATGGGGCTCAGTTGATGTGATTCTATTTCTAATGAACTCCAATGCTTGCTGTCACCCACAGTCTGTGTTTAGAGACCAGATAAGGAGAAAATCCTTGTTTCTGTATTGCAGAGTGATTTAAACTTGCCTCAAGGTTGCAGAAAATGCTAAGCCTCCAGCATTCAATCAGAAGGGCAAACAGAAAAAGCCATATTAGAGCATGAGTGATGCATGAGACCTGCACACATGTACTCCCCTTTTAAATAGGGACACATGTACACAAAAGCTTACCTACAGCAAACATTCTCCTAGAGGAAAAAATATTTCCTCTCTGTGTGATTTGGCTCAGTAGTAACATTATTTTTTCTTTAAAGCAGCCTGAATGGTGAAAGGTATGCTTCACTTTGCAAGATCTTCTTTGCCAGGTTTTGATGCAAAATCCACATTATAAATTCTAGGAAGGAAGGGCTGCTCAGAAAATCAAAAAGCAGAAAAAAACAGTAAATCTCAAGAGTTTAAAAAAAAACCCCAGATAATAGTAATTTCAGTTTGGCTCAATTCAGCTGTAATACTTCATTCTTTTAAACATCTACACTAACTCAAGTGGGATAATTTAGGCCCCGAAGAGAACACTGCAGCCAGTTCAAGGTACAGGACCTGACCTTTAAGTCCATGAACCACTGCAGCAGCCAGTGATCCCAGAGATACTCGGTAGTGTGCAGTATTTAGATAAGGATCTATGTGCACATCTTTCGGACAACTGAAAATACTGATCACTCATAGAGGCATTACAGAGACACCAAAAAAACCCAAACAGCTGAGGTTGGTTACTAAAACTGTAGCTGTAAGTTTTTAAGTCCATGGAGTCTGACAATCAGTTGTCTCTTTCAGAGCAGCTTTTCCCATAAGCTGTCTGTGAAAGACTTACTCTGTCTTGGTAACATTTTGTATTAATTTTTAAAAGGTGTAGAAGGATAGACACAGAACAAGATAATGGAGCTAACAAGCTAATAAAATTTGTACTTTCACACAAATCTTGCATACACTGAGCTAAGTAATGAAACACTGGAATGGTATATTCCATCAAGTTTCCAAACTGAAAACCAGCGGCAGCCAATTTGAATTTTCCTTCAACACTGATCTTCATTTGGATTTCCACTTTTACCTTTAACACTTCAACATAGTAATGAAATTCAAGAGAAAAGCTAGTGTTATCTTTAGAGCATACATTCACCTTTTCTGAATCCCTTGAATATGCTTCTCCAAACAGTGCATTTTACAATTGCGGTAGCAGTAATAAACTGAGGTTGTTTGCCTAGAGGTTTTATTTGATCAAATTTGGATATATCCATAAATACTAGCAAAATATACAGCCTTTGGAAATGTTAATTTTCCTAAAAACCATGGGATATCACCAACAATATGAAAAATGTGTGAGGTCAGAATGAAGAAATGGGCAGAACTTAAGCAAAATACTGGCTTCACACACACAGGAATGGGAATTCCTTGTGAAGCACCTACATCAACTTTATTTTACATGTCTTTTGGTCGCTCCCTCCCCATGTTTCTCAGCAATTCCTTCTTGTATATTCAAAAGAAGGTTTTTTTCCTCTGAAACGAAGAAGACATATTCCCCTTCTTGTCTATTCAGCTATTTCCCCACTTTTTTTCTCCAAACCAAGTCAGTAGAAATGAGGAAGAACTTCAGAACTTGTGCCCAAAGCAACACAAAGCTGGCTGATACCAACCAAGTGCACATAGACATGTCACAGCCTCACATGAAATCCAGGACTGTACTGCAAATTGCCTGCACCAACATACTCCTTCAACTCAGGTTTTGTATTGGTAACACTGAAATGTGCTTATTCTCATCTTTTCCTAGTGGAAAGCTCCTGAAGTGAAACTAGAAGTAAATATTCTATTCTCATTCACTGCTTTTATAAATGCAACCAACAGGAAATAGTTTCCTGGCAATAAGCTCGTTTCCCAAAATTTCTCATCTTGCAAAAAAAATTAATTTAAAAGTTACTTCAGCTGGCTAAGCTGCGACACAGGTATTTTTCTCCTTTTTTTTCCATATAGATTTACTCTTGGAAATGACAAAGTATTTTCTGGTTTGAATCCTCTTTTTATTAGCCCAAATGGATTTCCTTGGTTTTTAACCATCCAACCATCAGCAATGTGATTCTGAGTCACTGGGCAGAGAAAAGGAATGGGGTGGTGGCACACAGATCATCTGCCCCTACTCTCTGCCATACCACTACTCCAGGCACACTTTCATTTTTGACAAATGAAGACACCAAGAACAGTCTTTCTTGGCTGCTACAAGCCCACTCACATGCATAATATTTGCTAATTGCTACCCAAAACATGGTTCTGTTTTGCTGCTGGTGAAATGTGTGTCATCCACATGAGGATTCATATTTTTATCTAGACACTGTATGGAGGAGTAAGCATAAATCACCAGTGTTAAAACTAGCAGCTTGCCTACAGTCTGCCCTAGCAAGGCAGAGTCAAAACCTAAAATGTTTTCCATGAGATGTGCTGGTGATTATCGACTCATTTTTGTGTGTTGGCTTTTGGCACTTTATTGCTTGACTTCAAACACACGTCTGCAGGACTTCTGCCCTCACCAGACAGTGTCACGGACACTTTGCGTCTTTGCACTGGTATTTTCCCAGAATATGTGCTGAACACTACATTTTTTTCAGTTATGCCCATGCAGTTGTTCAGATGCATCCACTTAGTAAGTTGTCCATCAGCACTTTGCAGTACGTATGCACTGGTGAAATTTTCCTAGAAGAAAGGTCATTTGGTGTGGGGAAGAGAGGTGTGGGTGGACTGGCTAGTGAAAACGCAGCTGAAAGAAGCTGCAGGGAACCAGGGGAGATCTCCTATTCCTCACAAAGAATTAATTCCAGTGCTGGCCCAGCACCCTGGTCATTCATTGCCAAGCCCAGTTTGGTCTCAATAAAGCCACCCATACGCTGGAAATATTTTGCAGAGCTTAAGCTAAAGGATAAAGTTCATAGAAATTGGTGAATGCGCGATAGCCATTTATTCTCCTCTGGAAAAAAATATGACAATCCATTTGTATATTCAGACTGAGGATAAAAAGGGACAGTTCAGAGTAAGCTGGCTCACAGTGCTATAGGAAGGGGGACGGCAGAGAGAGGGACGCAAGCTGAGCCAAGGGACACGGTTTCACAAGAAGACAGGTCGGGCAACAGCTAGTGAGGGAAGGGGCAGAAGGGAGGCAAAAGGAGCAGCACAAAGCCTTGGACCTGGACAGGAGACAGCAAAAAACACAGACAGCTCAGGGAACCTCGTCAGGGCTGACATGGACACAATGTGGGAAGAGACACTGAACTTGTCAACTAACCTGACCTAATGATACTGCCAATATTAATGCCACACAAAATTTCACATGAAACTCACATCTCAGCACTGCTAGGAAGGGGATGAAAACAGCAGTACTAACAGAAAAAAGGCTGGAGACTTTCCTCCTGGTAGGCAGAGGTGGGAAGACACTCTCTGATGTGGTGTTTCAGAATGAGCAATTCAGCATCACAAGTGGGAGAGGACTTGAAATAACGTACAGAAAGTGAACGAAGACGTGACATAAAGCCCCCAGATATGCACCAGAGGAAAACCGGGAGTCAATTCAGTACTATGCCTAAAGGTAACACCTTTCATTGAACTGAGTTAAAATATTGTATATTACAGTATTTTACTCTTCTGTTGGGGAAAAATTGCCCCAAAACAGCTACTATGAAGGGTTGCCAGTTGATATACTCAAGTAATCTGGCCTCCTAAATAAAATGGGACTACCTCAGGTTCACTTCACAGAAAAAAATGAAAAAAAACCCCATTAATACTCATTTACACTGTGTAAACCTGTAAGATTTAGAGTAAGATCTACAGAGTAAGTCAGGCATGTGGTACTACAGACGGAAAAAAAAATTATCATCATGATTCATGAAAAATCTTTAATGGAATAAAAGTAACTCCTATTTAACTCTTGTACTCTGCAGGATTACAGCATCCAAATCCTCAGTGCTTTGCAGGATTGATGACTAAATTTCCTACAAACTGCAGGAGTTCCCCAGCCTCCCATTAAGAACTCTAGTGGACAGAATAAAAAGCTAGTGGGAAACATATTTCCCAGGCTGAAAAATATTATGTTGAGAAATGTGACCAACATACATTTGAGACATTATTGTATATCACAATTCTGGAGAAACAGTCACTAAGCTACTTTTTATTAGCAGTTTCTATAACTTTTCTAACTTCAGAAATACAGCAAAGATTGTCTCAAGATTTCAGTACTGCTATAAAGTAAATTTTTCAAGTTAACAATATAATGGTTTATAATATAGAGAGTGTTAGGTAAAACAAAATACACACAGGCTAAATAAATGGTATTGGTTTTATGAAAGGCAGCAAGAAAAGCACCAAAATACTGAAAAAGTAGAGTTGGCTAAGGACTTAAAAGGGAAAAAGACCCACACTAGACATGGAGGCTCATGGACAGGACAGCCTGCTCGTATGGGAGAACATCTCTGGAGAGAGAAGAAAGATCCACATCACTTTAAAGAGTGATTTAGAGGAGAGGTGCTCAGCACCATGGGAGGCGGGGAGCAGGGGCTGCCCACCCCAGCTGAGGAACCAGAATGGCTCACTGCTTTTGAAAGACTTGGCAGGAACACCCCAGCAGGCACCATCCCACTGGATGCAGGTACATTTACCAATGTGCTCTCCTGTGCCTCACCTGCTTATACCTTAAGCATGGCTGATGCGGGGGACAAAAAGCCCCTCTTTCACCTCCCCTTCTGGCCATCAAAATCCCATTGATTTAGCTTCTCCCAAAGAGACGGTCCTTCAGTCTTGATCCTCACTCTTTTCCTCATTCTCCATTTCAACAGGAGGGGAAGACCTGGCTCCCTGGAGCTAACCTGAAAACAGTGACCCACAGTATCAGCAGAAGTGAGACTGCTCAGTGATCAATGTCCACAGCCTGTTCATGGATTTGCCTCAGCGTAGGTAACTTACACACCAGGAAAGTTGTCTTGTGTTAGATCTTGACAGCTGTTAAACCTTAGTTCCACCTCCCTCAGCTTCCCCCAGTCCACCCCTTTGTATAAGACCTCATGATGCACACAAATAATTTCCCATAATAATTCTGATAATCTCTCTGCTTCCTACTTTAACAGAAGGTGCTGCTCTCCCTGCAACAAGGTGGCAATTGAAATTTGTGCTTTTGCTAAGTGCCTAGCTTTTCATCTGACAGTAGTCGGGATGGGGGCATAATGTGGGAATACACCAGCTGTGACAATAATAATGGCATGATGGAGCATGTCGCTAGTCAGAAAACAAAGGGGAATAATTTTCCACTGTTGCTGCATCACAACCTCAGTAACACAACCGAACAGCAGGACTTGAGACTTGAGGAGAGGGATTCTCTCTACCACTGCAGAGATCCAGGCACCCCTGCAAACCACATCAGTCTAACACAGAAGAGGGAGCAGGTCGGACACAGCAGTTAGGACGCCTAAAATTCTGCAGCATGGACTGGAACATGTTGTGCTGCCTCCCTTTCAGTTTTTTATTTGAGGATGTATCCGAGGAAATGGATTTCCGTGTCTGACTGTTCTGGGCCCGGATCAGTTTCTCATGTTCCCGTATTTGTCTCTGTAAGTGGTTCTGGATGGCAATTCCCAGGGATTCTGGATCAAGGGAAGCACCGTAAACTTCCCATGTCATTCCCTGCTCGTCCCAAACAACATCCCTGACGTGTTTGGACTGCTTCACTTGCACTTTTGCCTCCATGGCTGGGGTGTGCTGCTTTTTGTTTTCCCCCAGGTTTGGCAAGGCCTGAGCTGAAGCAGGAATTGCTGCTGTGTGAAGCTCGTGTCTGGACTCCCTGGCCTGGAAGCCTTGCTGCTGGAGAGCTGCAGATGCCGCCACAGGATGGGCAAGACCTGGAGAACTCCCACTCAACTTAGATGTCAGTCCTGCCTGCAGGTTCTGGCTGCTGGCTGTCTGAGACTGGCCAGTGTCTCCCTGGCCTCTGCTCTCCTTCTCACCTACATCCTCCAAGCACGCCTTTACATGGACAGTGGCAGGCTGGCTGCTAACATTCATCCCTCCCTTAGGATCAAGCACCATTGAGTTTTCTTCCTTTGGTTTTACCACAGATTGATAAGGAATGGCCTCCCCTTGACCTGCACCCTTACTTTGCACAGGCTTTTGCTCAGAGCTAGCTGGGACCTCCTTCTGCTTG
Source organism: Lepidothrix coronata (assembly GCF_001604755.1). Lineage (NCBI taxonomy): Eukaryota > Metazoa > Chordata > Aves > Passeriformes > Pipridae > Lepidothrix > Lepidothrix coronata. The sequence continues at coordinate 294,965 of NW_016690375.1, forward strand.
ACTTCACTGTCTGTGCTACAGAGTAAAGCTAACGGGCTGCTTCCTGCAACACGGACAAGATCTCGCCCGTTGTTCTTGGTTCCTGGGACAGCATCAGGGGAAGTGTTGCTTGGTTCATCAGTGCCAGTCCCAGACTGTGATGGAGTTTGATTACTGGAGTCAAGAGCAAGCTGCTCGACTGGGACAGGGTTTGGTGGGACTGGAGCATCCACTGGCAGCTGAGCAGCATCCTTGCCATCATGGGCTTCACTGGTCATTCCAGCATTACCCACAGGTGTCCCTTGGGAGGTAACGGCTGCAGGGGAGAAGGGGACAACAGGTTTTGCATTATCTGCTGACACTGGAGACACCATGTCAGACGGCACCCCAGGCAGTTTGACAGGCTGGGTTTGGGCTGAAGCAGTCACAGCCATAACAGTCGATTTTGATGTGATACCAGGAGAACACGGGGACTTTTGTGGCGGGGATAAACTGACAGTACGTTCAGCCTGGCTCAGCCCCATACCTCCTTGGTAAATTATGTGCAGTTCTTCCTTCTCCTCTGGAGGAGGATTTCCTTTCAAGAAGGCAACAAGGATGCTGGGACTGGTGGAAGCGGATTTGCTCTCCACGGTAGCCACAGCCTGAACCTCAGCATCTCGCCATGTCCTACTTACAGCTTCCTGAGTCAAAGAGCTGCTCTCTGGCTGAACCGTCATTGTACCTGTTTCTCTGAATTTGGAGAGCTGGGTGGGACCTGGACTTCCTGGCCTGGGGTCTGTGTTGTGTACAAGATGTGGACTCCTGTGGCTAAACTGGGCTGGTGCTTTGTTGCTCTGCGCCGCTTCAGCTTTATCTGTGGGCTGCAACTGCGCCATGTCTGCAGGCCGGCTCTTCGCCTCCAAACTGGTCTGCGGGTCTCTCCCCAGGTCAGCTTCAGATTGCCTTGCTGGCAAGGCTGACTGACATGCAGCGGAACCATTTTTTTCTGCTCCCCTGTCTTTTTCCCCTCTTTGCAGAAGGTTTGCCTGAGAAGTATGACAGGATTCATCACCCCTGACAGGATCACCTGGGGAAGAATAATTTAACACCTCAAGTGCCGGCTGATCATTGGTCCCCTGAGGTTTCAAGGCAGAGTCATCTATTTGCGTCAGGGAGCTCGTTTTCACCTGGCTGCCTTGCACGAACTGCCGGGAGCTCTGGGGGGCTGGCATCATCTCTGGCCCTTGCCCCGCCAAGAGGGCTCCTGCTGCAGGAAGGGCTGGTGCTGCTGGTGTTCCGCTGCCTGCTGGCTGGGAGCAACCAGCAGGATTTAGAGCTGCAGGATGCCCCTCTGCAGCTGTGCTGGCGAGCCCAGGAGGAAAGGCTTCCTGCCGGCTCTCATTGTCCTTGTGGCACTGCTCACACCCCTGAGTGCCGGCAGCACCTGCACATTTCAGGTCAGACAAGCAAACTGCAGCTGAGCTGGACGGTGTGCAAGGGAAGCCATTGCTGGTCCTCTGGCCACTGGGTAGTTGGGGCTGGTGCTTAGCAGACTGCAGGTCTCCCAGGTGCTCTTCCTCTGCAGAAGCTGAGACCACGGAAAGCTTGGCAGATCTCAGAGGATCTGGTACAGTCCCCATGGACTGCCTCCAAAATGTTGTTTGCGTTCAACTTGTCCTTGGAGTTTTCTCGCTGTTGGTGACGGGTTTCCTGTGAAGCTAACCTGTTAATGAAACAAACACAGTGTTAGCAGCAGTCAGATTTAAGTAAAAGCACACAGAACAAATTGATTTTACAGTATGAAAAGAAATACTTGCAGGCAAAGGGGAAAGTAAAGCACCTGACTGCCTAAAAGTCATGGAAAAGACAGATTTTAATGATCTCCCAGTTCTGAAGTCTGGATGGAGAAACCAATATTAGAGACAAAGCAAAAACAGCTGCTCTGCTGTCAATACATTACTGAAAACAATGACATACCAAGAGGGAGAAAAAAAAAGAAATTTGAAGTTAAAGAAGAGGTACAGACTTTGTAGAGGTGTTTGAGGTCACAAAATAAACTCACTGTGATAACATTCTCTAACAAGCCACACATGGAAGGAAAGTCCCTACCTTGGCTGTTGCACCTATGTGAAGAACAGACCTGATTTCCACCCCTAGACCTCAGCGGATCCCACACCTGCAATAAGAACCAGTTCCCCCTTCTTCTCAAGAATAGCCCTTCTAGCTCCATTACCAACAAGGACGTGGTCACAGGGGGCAACAGGTCAATTGAGACTAACGTGGATGAACCCAAGCCTCACTGGTAAAAGGAATATGCAAGGATCACAACCTGCTGGTGATGCAGATAAACAACAAGAGAAGCTACTGCACAGAACAGCACAAGGGTTGTGCATGCACTTACTGCTTTCACACTTAGATCCTTTGAAATAATTACAAGGAAGCCAGCTCGATTAATAAATGGAGGTACAAGTGATCTAGAAATCAATTTAGGAGCAGGTGGTATGAAATTGGAAGGGGAACACTGAAGCATTGCAGAACAGGAGGGGCCCATGCCATACCCAGGGAAACATGAGGGAGGGATTTTAAGCAGGTGCAGCAGAGTTATCGAGGTTGAAATCCTGCCAGGACTGCAGAGAAACCATCGCTTCAAACAGGAGGTGATCTCCAAATGTGCCTGTTGGCTGGGCATTCCAAAGGGGCTTAGCCCAACTTGGATTCTGTTAGAGGTCAAGGACTGGATCCCTGACAGTGTCAGCAGAGTGGTGGTGGCCAGTGATAAAATCCCAAACCACTCTTCTTTTAAACTGCAGGCTACATGTGCTTGTCTAAAAAGTTTTCCCTGTCTTATGATGCCAGGAAAACACAAGTATGAGACTTGGGAGACACACTGAACATTTAGTTTTGTTAACCAGAGGGATGATGCCAGGAAAATTACCGTACCTTTTTGTGTGCCTCCATCTCTGCAGGCACACAGTAGGATCTCCTTTGCTACATTCCTAGGGAGATGCTGCTGGAAGCAGCTGTGCAATCACTCAGCTGTTCCAGACCCTCCCTCCCTACTAGCAAAATCAACTAAAGCTCTTTTCAGAAAACATCTCTCCTTCTCTTTCTCAGCCTGAATGGCAGCGGTATAACTTTCTTAGTTTTTGTAAAATTAATCCTAAGTTTCAGCACCTTAGGATACTTAGAAAGAGCAACAGAAGAAAGATGTTGAATGAAAGGAAAATTTAAAAAAATACAGTCAGTCTATTTTTCTAAGAAAAGAAAAGTGCTGCAACTTATTACTTATTCATTAAGCTTTACATCTTCCAGATATTAATAATTTATTATTTTTATGCTGTCTCTTTGGGCTCTGTCCAACCACAGATATACAGTCTGCTGGGTTAAGCCAGTCCTGAGAAACTGTGATCCTGCCCCTGAAGGATCCTGAGTTCCTTAGCTATAATCTGTGACAGCAGCCCAGCATCACCCCACAGTGGCTTTCCAGGAAGGCTAAGGATTGCTAAGATTTTTGAGAAGTATGTAAACCAGACTGGAAATCAGTGGGAGTTTGTGGCTGCCTACAAGACATCCTCACTTTATTATGTGCTCACTTTACAGAGAGCCAACGTAATCCTGAAGGAAAGGAGAGTCATTCCATGTTCTACTGTTGTACTATAAACATCTAATGTCTGCAAGGAGAGGAGCAGATGGCTTTGGGAATCTTTTTGTCTAACTCTGTTACTGTCTTCTCTCCCTTTCCAAATATTGATGCAAACCAAACCAGTACATACAACTAGGCAGGTCACATATCTTTTTTATTTTTTAGATTCAGAGTTTATTTAAGAACAATTAAACAAATAATGGAACAAAACCAATCCATATTTTTAGGATGAGATGTACTCAGCAGTTTCAGAAGAAATAAAAATTTCAGAGAAAATCTGTTCAGTTCTTCACTATACAGAACCTGGAGCACCATCTTTTAACTCATACCCTCTCAACAGGGGAATGTTTCCTAGTTTGTCAATTAAATTAACTAGTTCTACTCTGAACCCCTGCATGAATTCTCCCCCTCTGTTTAGTGGCTCTTCCTCAGCATCACCTGAAACACACATTTAAACGTCTGCCTCATGTGCTAGTTAAAAGAGATTCTGCTACAGAGCCTTCGACATATGACGTCAACAGAGGAAATTCTGCCCCAGAAAATCCACCTGGACCTATTCTCGGATGTGGGACAACAGAGCACAGACCAGACATTTTGCTTGACCCTTGAACATAGGTTGGGGACATGGGTGATTCTACTGCCTGGAATGACTCTGAAAATGAGTTAGTTTATGAGAATAAGGTTTTTATAAAGACTGTTGTCAAAGTCATGGGAGCTATTTCCTGGACTCCTCACTAAGCCATCCTAATGACAGGAGCCAAAGGCATTGTAGTAGTCTAAATAAACACAGTAATTTTTGATAATGCTCTTACTGAAGAATAAATAAAAATCAGAAAGAAAGGTAAGTCTTAAGAAAGAGAACAACAAGCAAACCCAACAGATTACAGAATTGGAAAGGTATTTCTGTTATTGAGATCTCATTTATGATTATTGTCTCATTTTTATTATTTGAGTCCTGTTATATAGGAATGAAGAACAATGCTGGGACCTTTGGGCAACACTGTTCAACTGCCAAGACAGTGAGGATTCAAACAAACAAGCAACACTGCCTGCAAGCAAATACTTAGGAGAAACAGAAATACAAAACTCAGTAGAAGGCCAAAAAACATGTCAAAACAAATCAAGATCGCTGATGAATTTTTCAAGTCTTGTACCAGACCTGAAGCAATCATCCAAAATTTTCTGTTATTAGGAGGTGAAATTAGTATCTCCACAAAGGTCAAAATCAATTTTTAGTAATAAGAACAGATTTGCTACACCAACACAGTTCTCCTTCCCCTTATTCTTGCAGGCCAAATTAGCCTGCCTGAGTGTGTCACTCTCATCTCAACAAATAATTATTCTGTACCTTTTGCAACAAGAGGTTTCTACCTTTGACAATGTCTGTGTTTGGCTTATATGGTCAGGGAGGGTCCCTGCATGGCCAGCAGACCTTCACAGACTCTTGTGACTGAGTAGGTCTTTTTTATGTGCTGTAAAAAAAACGCAGAAACACCACTAACTCCCAAACCAAGAAGTTTCCAGGCAACTCAATGGTGACAATGTAAAGAAACTCCTAGTTATTTCAGTAACACCCAACCCCCAATTAAACAACACTAAAATTTTTCCTCTTGCTGCTTATGAGAAAGTCTGCATGCTTCATAATACAAACCCATAAATTTGTAGGAAATTCCTACATAAGACTCTGCCTCCCATTCCCTCTTGAAAAAAAATGTGAAAATGTGCAAAAGCACAAATAAGACTACCAGCATCTCCACCTGCCCTCAACTGTAAAAATAAAAACAATTAAAAAGAAGCTCCCAAACTAATCAAGCACTCCTTCCCCAACTCTATTCTCATTAGGTTTCTATTTTTTGAGCCCCCCACCGTTGGAGTCCTCTCTTCACCCTTGTCTCTGCAAATAGAAGAGCTGAGCATTTGCTCTTAACAGTTCTAGTCTTATATGATCTCTCAGAGCATCACAAAAATCATTATGCAACCACACGGGTTAAGGACAGAGATAAACATTTGCTGAACTGAGAATTCAGTCTCCATTCTCATTTCTTGATCTGAGAAAAAAGATAACGGCTCACCCAAACTCATATTAGACCACTGAATATAAAAAGCACAAAGCGCACTTCTTTAAATTTTAACCATAAATATGCACGTGCGTCCTTCTAATTCTGTACCCAGTGGGGTTTTTTCCCCACATCATTAAGTTGTTGTTCTCTGTAAATGCTGTAACTTTCTTTTTTTTAATGTCAAAGGGTGTTTGTTATTCTTTTTATTTGTGAAAAATTTGCTTTATGGGTTATTTTCTCCTAATTATCTGTGGGATTGAAAACTGGCAGTACAAATAAAGGGCAGCACAAACCAAGGACATATTCATAAAAATACAAAAGAGGTTGCCCGAAGAGGTAAGATACAAGATGCAGAGCTTCCATCTTCCAGTGTGCTTTGGGATGCTGACAGGAGATAGACTATCACACTATGACCACAGGGAAGCAAGAGGCGGCAGGGGATGCCCACAGATACCTTGCATACCTGCGGTTCCCAGCAGAGACGGGGCTGGCATTTCAAGGATATGGTGCCTGAAGTCCCACTTCGCCTTCTACACCTGGGGACTGCACATGTTATTGAGGGACAGACCTGCAAACACAGCATGAACCGGTTCCAGAGACAGACAGGGAGGTAGACAGCAGAAGCAACAAGTGCAACACCACAGGGCTGCAGGACCTTCCGTGCAGACATTAAGCAAAGCAGGTTGTATGTGGTGGTTTGCTTTTGACTGGCCTCTGCTGACTCAGCAGAACTTCTGTAACACTTCAGCATACACTGCTAAATAGCTGTTTACTTCCTCACTATCCAGTGAATTGACAGGACTTTACTCAGCACAGATGGACAGCAGCCTATTGCTAGAGTGCTTTTAGTGCAATAAGGGGTTCTCTGCCCTTTTTAGCAATTTACCTTTTCCTATTGCTTCTTCATGCTTTTCTGCTGCCTTAAACTACAACACACCTTGACTCTGCTCATCAGCTGATCCCATCATCCTGGTGTCTCAGCACATTCGCTGCAGCATCTGTGCTCAAGGCTACCTTGAGTTACGGCCCCACTCAATAATTTGACCATACCGAAAGCCTTGTTTGGCTCTATCACAACTGCCCTGAGAACAAGAACAGGGAAAGACATGATGTATTGTCTATCTTATTTGTGCATTCACTATTACATTCCCTTAAATGTCTGGTGGGGTTAGTCACACCTCTCTAGGAGAAGCTCAGCTCAATGGGCCATGGGACAAATGTTGGAGAGGAAGCTGAGAAGGAATTGAGATGTGCAGTCCCTGCAGGGAGCATCCAGCCAGGCACCAAGGGTGACAGGAAGAATTTCAGGAGGACTGGAGAGGACCAGGCAGTCTCATGCAGCTCAGGAGCCTCTGCAACCCTCATCTGCTTATTTTCATTTTTCACTATATTAAAAATTAAATTCCTCATTTGCGATTTTTTTAACTCTAGGTGTGTGTGGGTTTATTTGAAAAGCTTTTCAGTTTTTCTTGTTACTTTTTTGGGGTAGGGAAGTTTATTTTAGAAAAACATCAGATCCACTTTAAGGCTCCACCCAGCCCAAAGCCCTAGCACACATACAGACACAGATCCTCTGTACGGCCTTCCTGCTGCTGTCCATCAGGAGTTTAAGGATTTTCCAAAGGGAAGGACACACTTTAATCACCTTCGGAAATGAATGCACATCTATTTATGAACCTTCTTAGCATATCTGGCCTATATAAAATGCTGTGCAATGCATGCCCTATGAGAAAAGGACCTTTATTTGTACAAGCTTGTTCAGTGGAAGTCTGGGCCGCTCATTTTAATGTTAAAGCAAACACCACCAAACCGAACCCCATAGTCCCTCCTAAAACCCTTCCCAGCACCTGCCCTAGAAGCACTTTTGAATCACGTGTGACGCCACAATACTAGATCAGCTGGAACTACCAACTGAGCCACATGAACAGCCCCGAGGAAAACTCTGCTCCACCCAGGGCTCCCAGGGTGCAGCGGCTCCTCACTGGGTCTCACAGCTCTTTCTCCCGAATGCTGACACTCAACTCCCACTGCCTAGCCAGTCTGCTCACAAAGGTGTCAAGACACAATGAATAATGGAAACAGTGGAGTGAAAAATGGGAAATAAGTCCAAAAGAAAAACAGGGATAAGTGCTTGTCCCTGCTTTTTAACGGTAATAAACCAAGGAAAATCATGTGAGAAATCAAGGGCAAGATGCACTGCCATTTTCTGCCAAAAGGAGATGGCTGCCAATCAGCCTGACAGCTACTGAAGATTTACCTAGCAGTATTTTGTACATGCTGAAGAAACATATTTTTCTGGTTGTTGACTCCTCTCATCTTGCATCTCCATGCTTCAGAATGCAGAGCACGGGAACTCCCCTTTAGAAGGACAAAGCTCAGCTTAACCTGCTGCCCAAAACCTGTAGATGAAAAAATGGGTAAAGCTAGTCCTACCAAATGGTACAGTGGCTTCTGGGACTAATCCAAAGCAAAGCAAACTGCTCTGCACCTTCTTTCATTTCTTTCAGCTTCTGACAAACCTTAAATACACCCTGAAAAGAGGCCACAGTAACCTTACTGTGAATGACATAGTCTTACTGAACTAGATGCAAAAGCATTTCTGATTAATATTAAATACATTTTAAAATCTAATATTTACAGTATTTTCTCACTGAAGCATGCAGATACTATTGGTGGATTTTGTTTCTGCAGGTACATGCTCTCCTTAAATATATGCTCTCTGTGCTCCCTAGACTCTTAATTCCTTAGAGTCCAGAAAGTGCAGTGTCCAGCAGGCTGTAGAAGAGCCTCTCCAAAACCAGATCTCTCAAGTGCTCTCAGGTACTTAGCAGTGAGCACAGGGGATTGTCTAGCTATAATTTTGGTACTGCAGTGCTTATCCTAGTTTGGAAGCAAGCATCAGTCACTCCATCCCTACCATAACCTCAGGATTGCCTGAAGTCAGTGCTGGCCTAAGCAGCTTTAGATTGGTATACAAAGAGTGCACCCAAGCAGAGCCGAACCACATTTGGGGCACACCTCTGCTCCAGCTTCAGACAAAAGGGTGCAAACCAGTCCAAGTCCCATGGCTTGGAAGTGCAGGATGGTGCTGAGAGTCTGGGCACGTGACCTTGAGTAGAACCTTGCCCTGACACTTCAAAATGGTCCAAGGACACAAGTGTACCTCAGCAGTTGCTCAGGGACAGATGTATGAGAGTATCTGCTATGGGCTTTTAATAGGCAGGCACACAGAACAAAAACTGTGTGGTGATCAAGCATGATTCAATTCTACCATCCTGCTGGCAGTTACCCTACAATTAGAAAGATGTCCATCTAAAAAGGAAGTACAGCTCTGCTCTGATACAGCATGTTCTAGCCTGTGTCCCCATCTGTTCCCTGTGGGCAGCACCCATCTCGCCCTGGCCAGGAGACAAGCAGCAACCCCCTCATCCAACTCCAGCACCTGTTCCCAAAGCCCTGGTGGGAGCCCGTGCACCGTTAGCAACACCATGATGTAATTCTTCAGCATGCACGTAAACTTCTTGCCTGGTTGCATTTTGCTTTTAATCTCTGTCAGTAAGTCACTGTATTGGAAGGGATCACATTATCCTTTTCTGTACCCTGATGCATACAGCTATTGCAGTCCCACCAGGGGCTTTCACTCAGACATTCCTCAGCATGAAAGCTGGGCTGGCTCTGCTGAAGATGTCACTGTCCTGTGGCCATGGCCAAAGGTAGCAGGCTGGCACGTGCTGTGGACGTGCTGCAAGAGCATCTTGTTTGTGTGGGAGTAAGGACCAAATGGTTACGAATTTATGGGTGCACCCTGATTTTGCAAAACTCTTCCAGGTTTCCAGAAGGAAAAGTGGCGTTGCCTTGTGCTCCAACACTTTAAAGCATGAAAATATGGTATTTAGAAGTGGGAGAAAATATAGTATTGAGAAGATTGCTAAAAGCCAACATTTAGAAAGGAGATTGAAAATCTTGGTTTAAATTAAGAATTGTGGTATCATCTGTTGCCATTGAAGGTTTAAGCCTTCAAAGTTCACTTCTTTCTCACAGATTAAAAGCCTTTTCCAGGAGAAGCGCAGATCCTCACATAATCATAGCCTCTAGAATCTCTCAAAAGAGCCCCCCACATGGTCAAAGGGCAGTGGCATAGGAAGGAACTACAGGAGGGCTGGATGACAGCCTGAACATGGCACCACCTCCACACCCTTCTCCCCATACCATCCCTTCCTCTGACCCCCATCCCCATCCTGCCCCTCTACTCCCCCACTCAGCCCATGCTCCCAAGCATCCTCCCTGCTGGCAGACAGAGGCCCTGGGCAGCAAAGACAGGCACACCTCCTCCCAGAGCTACAGCACCCGGTAAAAAGGCTTTCTTCAGCAAGCTGTGTAAGTATGCAAAAGTCCCTGCTGAACACTGGGCTTGCTGCAGAACACCGCCAAGAGCCCGTCAGTCTTTCTCCTCCAAGGTGAAAGGGAAGGATAAATGGCTTTATGAAAACAGCTAAATCAAAGAACAACTACACTGACCAGCAGCCACATTTAACAGCTGCATAAGCTACAGTGACATTCCTTCCTCATATCCTAGGCCACCAAGGAGGGGATGTGAAATGCAGGTAAAACCCACACAGATGTTTATTTTACTTTTTTTTTTTTAATTGCATGTTACTATGTTTAGCCTCATTTTTTATCAACAGGTTTTTCTTATTTCAATATCTGACACTGGAAGTCATTTTTAAGGAAACATAGCCTGACTTCAAGGGTAAGCCATGTTTCAGGAGGAACATCTGCATGCCGCACCCCTGACACAAGCACACAAGAGGAAAGCAGCAACCTGCTGTCCACATCAGGTGACTCCATTTAACATAGCTCACTGCCACAGTATTTTTTTCCAGTTTACTACTGAGTAAAAACAAGACATGATGTTTGAGGGGTGTGAACAGGAGGCTTTCAAACACCATTTTCATGTTTGATGTTGAAAGCAACAGAATTTCTAGCAGACCAAGTAGGAATTCACTCCTTATCTATCCTGCTATCTTCTCCTATCTGATAAAAGTATGGTGAAATCTAACCCCTCATTAACGCATTTCATGCAGCTGAAAGCTTTCGAATGTTGACAGCTGACAAACAAAAGCCCTGTTTTTTGTGAGAGCAGTTTAACAGTAGCCAACAATACATACCTTTTTCCTAAACAGCAATGCCAACGTGACTTCATTATAAAGCAGAGTGATCATCTTTAGGGATGAAAGCATAATGCTGGCTTAGTGCCCATGCAGTTCTTGCTTTTTCTGCTATGACTCTCGGATAACTAGCAACAACCAGGATGATAAGGTTTACGTGGACATCCATCTCTTGTAAGCTGGACCAAGGCCAAAATCACATTTCTGTGGTCAGGAGAATGTAACTACTGCTGAGTAGGTGTGTCTTGGAAAGGATGGCTCTAGGGACAAAGGATGTTATATAATTCTAACATGCTTTCAGATCCTCAAAAGGAAGGTTCCTGAGTTTCATTATGACCTCCTTAAGAGCATTCCCCCAGTGCACTGAATACAAATACTCATCTCATGGCTGAAGCATCCCCAGCAGAGGTGCTGCTAGCCTAGATAATTAGGCCTGATTTGCTGCTGAATAATCATATTATCAGTGCCCAAAGAAATGTATTGTAGCAGCACTTCTTCTTTTAAAACCAACCTTGCAAGTGAGGAAGTTTTGCCTTTGAAGAGCTGATAGCAGGATCAATGTCTTTTGCATAAAGTAAAACCCAATGATAATGTTTAACTCTCATGTGCTGTCTGAGAAAATTAAGTTCTCCTCATATATCATTTTAATGAAGATGCTGGGCTTAGTATTAGAGAAGGGAAGAGATCTTTACATAACAGGCACCTGGCAAAGGACATACCCATTGTCATTTACAGGCGTTATCCTAACGGAAAAGAACTACTCCAAATGGCATGTAATTAGGGAAGAAGGATGTAGTGCCTAACCAGTCATTACTGTAACAGAAATTTGCCGTACTGTGTGATTAACCTAAGAAAGGCATGATGATGATCTCACCACGTCTGCTCTTGTCTCCTGGCTATCAGAAAACACAACTAATGTGAATAAAGGCTGGCAGCTGAAACTGTGGCTTTTTTTTTTTTTTTTAGAAAAAAACCCCCAACAGTTAAAAATATCTTGCCTTCTTCCTGCTGCCACCTCAGCAGTTGCTTCCTGCTTTTTCACGTTGTCACTTTGCTCTGCTGTTGTCTGTCATTGACATAAGAGCAGCAAAAAGAACAAAATAATCTCCTTAGTAAACCGCCTCCTGCTAAACACCTTCTCAAAAAAACACGAGAGGAAGCACCATGTGCTGGGCCACTTTCTGTCTGATGTATTGAGGCTCTGCAGGAAACCAAATGGCTGCAGGTTGGAGGCCTTCGCTGTTCAGGGATAAAAATCGGAGCAATTCTATGGTACCTTTACAATGCTGGTAAATGCTCTTTTGAGGGCAATGACTCAAACCTGTATGATCAGCTAAGGCCTCTAACCTGCTCACCTCAGCCACTCAAGCTTTCAGTATGACTTCAGTGAGACCATTACATGGAAAGCTGCCACCTCAGTCTCAGACTCTTCTTTTGTTTTACTTGAGGCTATACACTTTATTTGGTTGAATATTGACCCTGCTGGAATTGGACGAAACCAGAGATCAGTGCCTCATTCATTATTTTTTTGACTGAAGAAGTACTGCATGTGGGACATGGGGAAAGTGGGATGTGCTAACTGAGCAGGGATAGGATGACACACCCTAAACGGCACCTTGCAAAGCCAGGAAAAACAACACGTCATGCACTGCAGATAATCAGTGACACCACTGTTCTTTATATTCAGAAATGATGGAACAGCCTGATGGTGTACAAAGCACTGTAGGCATGTGAGGGCTTCTAGTCACCTGGCTCTAATGAAGGTCAATGCTAGATATGAACATTTTTGTAAAATATTACACCTATAAACCACAGCATATCTTCTTTGGTCTCCACCCAGTGCTCACAGAAGGTGTTGAAAGAGACATCTGAGAAACCTTCTATATGACAGTGACTGCCACTGTGGCAGATCTGATCAGGTAAAATTGAGAGCAACCTGCTATTCTGGCTCTCGGCTTAAGTAAAAGGAGGTGCTGGCAGTGACACCAACTCAGCGGTGGTAAAAATCAACCCCTCAAACTTTACATCCCTAACTTGGAGTCCTGAAATTCGCTATACAGCCAGAGAGCTCCTCAGGATAAAGAGAGCCTCTTAAGTCTTCTCCATCCATCACTTACATGTGCTTGAACAGAGAGACTGCAGTGCTTCCTCGGGGTGAAGAAGCCAACTCAGTCACCAAGTCACTCTCTCGACATCTCCACTTTCCTGCAGCAAAGAAAAACACCAACAGCTGTGCTGTGTGACGGCTTATTTTAGGAACAATTCACTATTTGCAGTCTATCCCACAGGTGTCTGATAGCAATGGCTTTTTAGAGTTGCCCTTGCAGGCAGCCCAGGTGTATAAAAATCACTCAACACTAACAATCGCAGGAACCATCCTCAGTTCTGTTAGAATTGTTTCCTAACAATGGCTTATTCAAAACCTGCATTTTTATCCATAGATTCAATGTGCTTCTATCCTTCCAGCCCCAACAAGGGGGGGGCTAAGGTACCCAACTGTCTGCAGCATTTTACACTATGCTTTAAATATGATTTTCACAGGCTTAAGGATAATTACATTCTCTGCTTCTGAATTCTTAAAAATCTCAGTGCTCTTAAAACAAATCCTTATTTAGCATCTGAGACCTGGGAAGTCCCATCTGTGTCAGAACCAAACTAAACCCAGAAACACTCCCCCAAGACAGGCAATATTTAAGATATAGCAATGCAAAATCTGGAGACTAGTTCAATAAAACATGCTGGAAAGAGACACAGCATGTCTTGTTCTGTAAACCCTCTCAAAGCTAATAATAGTATTGGGAGTCACTTACTGGAGGTGTCATAAGCCAAAGCTTTGCCTGTTGCAGCATGGCACAGCTATATGCATACCCTGGACCTCTGCCTTATCCATGCCAGATGTACACTCTGGTCTGTACCCTGGAACTCTGCAAGGTCATGATGGCTTATATCAGGCTAATGTGACATTCACACTCCTGTCAAAGGGAGCTAGAGTTTAAGATTTACACTGACCCTATTGCTGGGCATACCTCTTCTCCTCATTTCTTCTACATTAAAGACAGGCATATTTACATTTACATTTATCAGGTGACTGAAGCAACTGAAGCACACTGTGATGGAGGCAGTGGTAAAAAACATTGAATTGAACTACTGTCCTTCAGGATGATTGCCAAATTGGTTAATGACTATAATTAGCATTAATTAAAATGACAGCTCAAACAAGGTATATCACATCTGAGTTTAACAGTCTCAGCTTTACTGAAGCTGGCTGCCTCGACCACCTGGCCAAGCCCAAACCAGACATCCCCACAGGCAGCGTGACTGGCACTCACCATGGCAGCTATTCCTCCAGCTCACCTTCCAGCTTCTCAAGCTACACACAGCAAGCAAAACATGCCCTCAAGCATTCAGAAAGAGATTTGGCAGCCCCAAGGAATCACTGAGTTTATCACCAAAAGCCCAGCACTTCCCATCAGGCTACACTCTTTACTCCTCTTTGGAGCAGTTTTAGCTCCCCTTGCTTGAGCTGCAAGTATATTTAATCTGCAAATCTTAGAAGTGAGCTGAGGTCAGGTTATACCTTGCTAGAGCACAGCTGTGAGCAAGCAGGGCTGTGTGACAGCTTTGTCCTTGTTTCTAAGTCAGCTGGAGTGGAAGCTGGCAGGGTGTGAAAAAGGATCATTCACAGCTTAGCGTTTAATTACTGGACTCGCATTGAACATCAATGCCTCATGCACAGAGGCATACTTGAAAGAGCAAGAAAACACATGCAACCTTGGAGCCAGCATGAAAATCCAGACAAGATGGTTTATTTTCACACAAGACCTTCTTGAAGATAAGTACTAGATACTTCAACCAGTCATCTGACAGCTGTGAATGCACAGAGGCTTCCTACCACAATTTATTTTTATTGACATCCTATTTATGGATACAATTTATATTATCACCAAGTATGCATACTTACATGATTGCAGGCAGACATACACATACATATAGACTTTGATATATGCTAACATAAAGATAGTCATCTAGCCTAATCTGGGTGATTAAAGCCAGGCACTGAAATCAAAGAAGTCTGATGCTCAGAAGTGCTGAATAATCAGAAATACCAGTAAGGCCAGTAGAATTCAAAAGTTGTTCGATATTTTTGAAAATACAATTTCTTTTACTCCTGTTCTTATCCAAGAAATGCCAGAAGGCTCTGACATACTCTGCTGTTTTGTTGGATGCCACATCTAAGCATAGAGATACTAAACATTCATCGCTTAAGCAGGCAAGATAGTGAGCAGAGGTAGGAACCGGTATATTTTCTGCCTCTTCCTTAGAAGCTAACACAGCTGAAGATCACAGAGAAAACTATGCAACAGTCAGTGTCTAATGCCAATGATTTAACTACAGAACACCCATCTCTTACATCTCATCATCTACTACTAAAACCTGTGTAATCATGAGCACTGGAATCTGGCTTTAGCAATCCAGCTCTGCAACACCAGAAAAATACTCAAATGGGTGTTTCCCTCTGCTAGATTGCCATATAGCAAGTCCTGAATCTATGAAGAGGGAAAGCAGACTGGTACCTCTGTTAAAGCAAAATCCAGAAAACCAAACAAGTGCAAAGAATATGCTGCTGCTAGCATTTGCAAAGAAAAAACCCAAAACCCACAAAGCCACCACCTTAAAGCTGAATAAGCAAAGGATGTTACAGACTAGGAAGGCCATCCACACAAGAAAAGTACCTGCAAACACTGCAGATCCACAGGTGTTCATACAAGGAGATAAGCACTTTTGGAAAGGGCTCTGTTAATGCTCTTGCTCTTCAGAAAGCTCAGGTAGGGCATGGGATCAGATGGGATATGAATGTAAGACAAGCGAGAAGTCTAAACCGTCTAAACAGGGCAGCAGTCAATGAGATACTGAGCAAGCAACTCTACTCAATTGTCTTTTCTTCTTCTTACAGATGAGTTGCTTCTCTTGTAGAGAGCAAGTCTTGCAACTTGTTCTGAAAGACCTTTCCTATAAACCTGTAGCCTGAGTGCTTAAGCAAGGGGACTCAGAGGCAACCAAGAAAAAATGGAAGAAGTATGTGAACAGAGACAGATTGCACCAGAGGACCAAGTAAGTCCAGGCTACAGAGCTATGACAGTAAGAGCAATTTATCAAGTATTCATTGTATAACCATATGATCAAATGCCCAGGCCACACTCCAAGCAACTTGGCTGTCAGTAAGGTGACAAGCCTGCACCTTCATCCCTGCTCAGCTGCTGGTCAGCACAGTCCAGGTAATTACCATAGCCTGATTTTCATTCTCTCAGCTCTCTTCACTCCGCTCCCTAATCTATTTATTAACAACCCTAAACCACAGGTGTGGGCAGCCACAGGGAAACTGTTGGGTTTGTTCTACTCAAAGTCAGCAGGAGAAAAACATTTTTGCAAATGCAGACTGCCATGGGAGGTGGTTTGAGAGAGACAGATGTCTGGTTAGTACTGCAGATGGGCTGGAAAATCCCCTATTACCACTTCAAAACTCTCATCCTTTTCCTTGCCCAGGAGGATAGAAAACACATTTTCTCCCCTCATGTGTGGGGGCTTTTATTTTAAGGGAAAAACTGCAACATCTGGAAATTCATTAGCCAGCTGGCCTTCTCTCTGGACAGCAACTAGGTGAAATGGCTCAGTTGTTGAATTTCAAGGTTAGCATGCCTCAGTTTCTCCCACAAAACTAGAGTGTTAATGCTGACCTTGGGGACACCAACCTTCTCCCATGTGAACTCAGTAACTTCATTCCATTTATGAGGCTGACAGATCTCTACAACTGCTGATTGAATTCTGTCCAGGTAAGAAGGCAGGAGAAGATAAAGGGTGAAGGGGAGACCTGCTCTTTCAGAAAACAAATGAGGATGTGTAGGAGAAAGTAAGTTGGTTGGTTCTTGTGATAGAGAAATTTTTGGCCCTCTGCCTCCTGGACCTAGGCTTGAATGCTCCTCCAGCACTGATTCCCCATCTGCCTCTTACTGTGTGCTCCTTGCCAGACCATTTCACAGCTTCATATAGCTCAAGGCCAGGAAACTGTTCATAAATGGATCTTTTAAAATAATCTTTTGCACCATGGTATAGCATCATTTTTGAAAGACAGTTTTAACGCTGCTTAAATATTTGTGGTGTTGACCATGTTCCTATATCTTGCTACCTCATATTGCATGCTCAACTTGAACATTGTGAGCATTGTTCTGTCTTTCTAAGCCTCTGAAGAGTATTTTTCTCCATTTTTTTTTGGTAATCTATTAGGTCTCTTTCTTTTAATGCTTGACCAAAAGCTATGCGGAAAGCTGCTCTGTGATCATACAGAAAGTATTTTTCTGTGTATTAGTAAATAAAAGGAAAAAAAGAAAGGAAAACAAACAGACTAAACAGACAACTAAAACCAAATGTGTACGTGCATAAAGCCTGCCCCCTTTTCAGTCAGAAACAGGAAACCCTCTCAAGAAAGGCAGAATTAGTCAGGAAGTGTATATAACCAATTAACCATTTCAACAGTCAAGAGTGAAGCACTTAAAATCAGGACCAGGTGACTACAAGAGATTTATCCCAGCTAAATTCTGGTCACAGAGGTCAGCTCAAGAGCCCATGGATGAAATTTCACAGGCAACACACAAAGCCTTCAAGAGGGGAGAGATGGAAAAATACTGCATTAATTCAAGGGGGAATATATATTGTCACATGCATTTCTTCTTCAAAATACTCTCCAAAACTAAGCTAATGGGTCTAACCCAAACCACTTCTAATTGTTTCTTTAACTCCATGGTGCAAAAGCTTAGTGAGAGCCATCATATGGTCTGCTACAAAACAGGTACTTTTACACACGTTTCCATTCAAGATATGAGATGCTGAACCATTAATCCAGCCAGAAAAAGGTTCAAAGAAGCATCAGGAAAACTGCAGGAAGCAATCAGAACAGTCCTTTCTGAAACCAGACACAGAACTCAGAAGGTGTGTCACAAGACCTGCTCAGTGTCTTTTTCTCTGCAAATTTTCTACCACTGTGGTCTTTCTTAAGTTCAATGATAGAAAGCTACTGCAACAAACCATTGCACAGGAAACTTTGGGTTTGGAACCTTCTGCTCAGCACACTGCATCCAGCACACTGGATATGGGTTCCAGATTTGCAGGAGTCCTGGTACAATTAAACTTTTTACTCTTGAGAGTTCGTTATCATCACTATCTGCTGTTTAGGGTGCACCATTGCTCTGTTCACTCTTCAAGCCAATAGTATTTCAGGACCATCACTAAAGACTGTAGAGGACAAGGATTTCAAAGTGCACGTCACTGGCTGGCTGAAGTATCACAGCTGAATATTATGTCCATTCATTTTTACCTCATCTGCTCTACATTCACTATGAATCAGCTAAGATAGGATGACTGAAAGGATGATGTTGTTTGGCTTCCTGTCAGAATGGCAACTATGGTGTTTGGAACAGTTTCATATTAATTTAATAACTCTGGTTATATACCTCTGGTAAAAGGCCAAATTGATACCTCAAATGAACTACAGCAGGTCCATTAATGGGGTTTGCATCAAAGGAATTACAGCCTTTAACTTCAAGGTCAAATTTCGCCTATCTAATTAAGTTTCTTTTTCTGAGCAGCATGTTAGCTACAGACTCCGATGTGATTTTTAGAATAACAGGTGTGGCTTTGATTGCCAACTAGTTGAACTTGTGGTCATTAAAGACTCATTTGATTGCTGAAATTGAGATTATAAATCACACTTGAAAAGAAGAAAAGTTTCAACAGACAAATATGAGACAAACTGAGGCTGAGTAGGTGGGATTCATTAGTCACCAGAAGGCAGGCTCTGCTCATGGAGGAACAACACCACATGGGTTGTGTTGGAGCATCCATACAGATGGAAGTGATGAGTAACAGCAAATAACACTTCTTTTATGGAGCTCATTACTAGGGATCATAGTATTAGAAATGTAATGTAATTGAAGCTTGTTTTCTTGGTAGATACTTAAAACTATTATTAGCTTTGTTGTCCTTTTACTTCACTTTTCTTCTCCTAAAGCTTTTCAAGGAGTGGCTCAGACATTTTGTGGGTTTTCTCCTTGTCATCTGCATGTTTGAGTTGGCTGCTAGTAGGAAGCTCTGCTCACATTCCTGCAGGCATGCCAATCTGGATACAGCAGACACATACAAATAGCCTGCATGCAGTAATTAGCTAAAAAAAAAAAACCCACCAAAAAAAACCCAAACAAAAAAACCCCCCACAAACAAACCAAAAAACCAAAGAAAAACACATACACAAAACCCCCCACAAAACTAAACAACAACAAAACAAAAAAACCACACAAAAAACACCCCAAAAAACCAAAGAAACAAAACCCCAAAAACCCCCAAAACAAATCAGGGTGCTATCTTATTAATATATTTTTATATATATGTATATTTTATATATATATATATATATATAAATATAACAGTCCATGCATCTTCTCATTCAGAGCAAGTGTAAGTGTGCTTATTATCTATTTCTTTGGCAAGCCTCCTCCCACCTTCCTGTCCCCTCCAGCATGGAAAACCGTAATTCTAAAATAGGTCATTTTATTACGAAAATATGTTTTCCAAGCAATATTCCCCTGAGGCCCTTCATATTAAGAGCATCCTTTGAACTGGATTAATACTGTTCTCCTATTTCCCAATATCATCTGCACATGTCTCTCTGATAATGGCCAAGCACGGTCCAGCTGCAAGCAATTCTCAAACAGACCATTTAATAGATGAGTATTTCTGAGGGAAGGCTCCCAGGCCTTACAGGATATTTATTGCACTGTCGCCCCATGACTTGAGGTTTGGATTGTTCCCTTTAAGTTGATGTGAACACTGAACCCAGACAGGAGTTAAAGACCCCTCTTCTCACCAAAGGCAAGACTATCTCTGTTAGTTTCTGTGCTTGCCAAATGCAGGAGGAAGCTGCTTGTCCCTTCCCCTTCCATCAAGCTAATTGAGACTCAAACAATCAATAAAGGCTGGATTAATTCCCGAGTGCCAAAAGCACAAGCAACTAAATTAATGAAGCTAATCCTTTTGTAATACCCATTTGTTAAAACTTTTGTCTGCATCTCCTGATGGAGCTTGCTTGACTTGAAAGCTCCAAAATGAATGAACAGCTTTTATTCCTCAGTCATAGTCTGCAATGCATCCTCATGCATTTTTTGCACAATTAGCGCATGGCCAAAACTACAGGCTGAATTTAGCTGATGAACCCTATGTTCTCAGGCATGAGATAAACAGCACAAATTCTGCACAGTCCTGACCCAAAGTCATCACATGCTGGTATGGTCTTCCAAGTCTAATCAGCTCTTGGCTGAGGTAGGTGAAAGCACATTTGCAGCCACTAATGCTTGTGCTTATGGCATGAACAGGTTTATTTGAAGAACTAGACAGCAGGCAGGGACCAAAAAGCCTAGTCACTTTATTCTGCCATACCATGGACTTGAGATGACTCCTGAAATACCACTTGCCCTTTCTGTGAAAATGCCTTTGGTGCTGCAAGTAAGAATTGTCAAACCATAGCTGAATTTGTAATTGGAATACCTGTCCCTATGGACTGAATGAAAACTATGTTATTTTTATACAATACTGAAATGGGAGATCTTGTAAGGCTACTGTTTAGCTTGAGCAGAAATCTGGGTTCTCGAACTCATGCAAACCTTCATAGCCTCTTTACTGGCTTTTAACAGATATTCTCAAATTATTAACCTCAAGGGCAGGATTAACATATTTTAATAAATATGGAGATGTTGTGGTATGCTGCAGTATTATAAAGAGTTGTGAAATACCAGCCTTTCAGAGTAGAATAATTCTGTCATCTTGTTTCCATACAGCTCTTCTCAAGAGTATCATCTTTTTGACAAGTATTTTATCACATTACTTCTACCTCTTACCACACTCCCTAGCAAGCTTATTATATTTAATAATTTTCCTAATGATTCATCTCAAGCTTAATCTTTCAACTGCATGAAGTTTTTCATGAAACTGATGTTTCAGAGGAAGGAGAGGGACATGAATGAAAGTGACTCTTTAGTTTATTAAATACTAAGGGGTAATTATCCTTCAACATTTTCTAGCCAAAGGACTAGCTAACTCCAACAGCCAGACTGCTTCTAGGAGAGCTGAGCTGGGAAGATTTATAGGACTTTTACATCTCTCTGCTTTATGAAGTTGGGACCTGGTGATATCTAATTCATTTCTGTGTGCCCAAAGGCCATCCTAAAAGCTGCTCTGAATTGTAGCTCCAGCAGTCTAAGAAAATGGGAGCTTGCTAAAATGCAAGTGCCCTGTCCATACCATCTTCTTCACTAGAAGCTTTCTTATCTAGTCCATTATACCAATTTTCCAGATTTACTCTGTTGTTTGATCCTGTCTTTGGCAAAACTCCACAGTCAGAGTCCTGGAGCCCTATGGAAGGGGAGGGACTGTTCCCTGAGCACTGAGCAGACAAGCTACTTTGCGAACTAAGATCTCACTGGCAGCACACCTTCACCACTCCAGGACTTCAAAATGTTTTACAGTTTCTTTACTATGACAAAATGATTGCCTGTGAGTAGAAAATCCTTTTCAGTCAGGCTGGCTTTCAGTTAAGGGACTATGCTCACCCCAAAGCTGCCAGACATCATCTTTCCCTGACCAGAGAAACCACACAGCAGCTCTACCTGCTACCAACAGGAACACTCATCTCTTCCCAAACTCATGTAAAATCAGATTAGTAACCGGTCTACTGTTCTTTTCCTTCTCTGTTTCATCCAGGAAAGGAAAAACCCATCCATCTGAAACTTATGCCTAACCACATAATTTTTTTTTCCCACATAAATGTTAATGAATTGACTCCTGTTTATCAAACGTAAGGTAAACATCAGAACCTTTGTTATCCTGTGTTGGAAATTCCTGCTGTTTCCATGATAACATCTTGACTGATTTTCTTAGCTTTCTAGTGATTATAGCATGGAGCAGCAGGTATAGTCTTGCATGTAAAAAGGGGTCCTGGAGTCACTGGAAAATTTCTGAAGTAATTCTTCACTGACTTGACTGTCATCACTTGAGATAAGCCATTGCTTTTTACAGTATACTTTTAAGATTAGTCATAATGTAGCATAGTATTCATGCCCTCTATTTGAATTTGTTGGGGTTTTTGCATGAAAAGCAGAAAAAATAATTGCACAGCTCCTTGTTTCATTTTACCTTTTTTTCTTTTTTTGAATTCCATTCTAAAAACTGAGATTTTTGTTTGTTTGCAAATTAGCATCACTGGGAAAGAGATTTTCACCACTAGAATGCAATCTGGGATGCCGATCACAATAGCCAATATTTGTTCAACTTTCTCAAAAAGAAGAAGAAAGCCACATGGGCATAAAGAAAGCCATCCTCTTTTTCAGGACAAAGTGCCAACTGGTGATAATTGCATGATGATTTTGAAGATCTGACAATATTCATTACCACCACTGAGCTACAGCAGAATCTCAAGATACAGATGTCACAGAGAGAATTCAAGCAAATATTACTTCTCAAATTTTTAGAAACACCTTGACCATTTAGAAGAAAAAAAAGGTCAGAAAGAGGGCAAATAGTAAGATCTGCCTGAACATTTTGTCACTACATTCTGCTTATATTTGGTATATATTTTTTTCAAACAATAATTCTGGTTGCAGGCAATCTTCAAGCAACCTTTCCTACACTAGTTACTTCAGTCCTAATCTATGCTTTAGTTGAAAAAATACATAGTTGTAGCTGATTGAAGCACTGAGATAGCTTTATTAGCTCTTGCCAGAATTTGCCAGACTACCAATGCTTCAGGAAACTCTGCTCTTCCCCCCCATTTGTGTGTGCATTAATGTATAGGCACACAAATGAGAGGGCATAAGTTATTCCTGTGTAACTCTGATCAATCCATAGACAATATGAATAATTTCAGACATAGCAATACTGCTGCTCCCTGGATCAGAAGGTCACCAGACCACAGTGAAGATTCCTATCTAGCAATGTGCTTCATATCTATTTTATCATAGTTGAATTTGTTTCCTTAGTAGTGACTGTGAGGGTTGCACTGAGGCAGAGATGATAAATATCTCAGAATACATTCTTCTTATGATCCTCTTCTAAAAAACTTTTTCTCCACTCCCTCAGCAGAATATTTCTTATCCAAAGCTAGACATGAATGATATAACTTAGCTTGGGAAATGAATTGTTATCATTTGCCAAGTGATACAAGCTTTTTTGTCTCAGCTCAGAGCTGGTCTCCCCTATGTTAGGCAGAGATACTAATATTACGTAGAGATGCTGATAGCACAAATGCTAATAGTTTAACAAAGCACTAGAGTGTCTGTCTCCCCCTTGATTAATTCTCTCTTGTTCTAAGAAAACTACTGTCAGATGGAGGAACACAGGCAAGGAAACAAGCAAACTCAACTGTCAGTACAACATTTTACTAATGTATAATAAATACAGTAAAATAAACAGTAGAAGTAATGGGTGTTGCTAACACAGTCACAGATATAACAGATACACTCTTTTTCCTGGATCATTCAATATATAACTGTACCTTCCTGGATGTTTGGTTGATATTGGCTGTTGTAATAGCTTCCATACCTGCCACCAAGTTTTGTCACACAGGATCATGGAGTCAGAAATGGGGGGCAGGGGAAAGAATTCAATATCTGCCCTCTGTGGACACACCTGCAGCACCCTTCTACCGCAACTCATTGGAATATTTGTGATTGCTGGCATTCTTCCCTCGACTTAATTACTTTCCTCATGTACATGTGTCCTCTGACAGAGGACAAATAGGGGCAAAATGGTATTAAGGCTGATTTCTGGTCATTTGGTGCCCACCTTTCCCTTCACCTCTCTCCTCCACACCCCACATGGAGTTCCAAGTGTTGGCATTGCAATTTTTCCCTACTTACTCAGCAGCATGCTGACACCTCTACCCTCTAGGATCTGCTGCCAGTTTACAAATGCAAACTCTTAGCCCTGGACTCCCAAGAGACAAATCGCTCAATGTTAATAAGTAACTGATCATGTGTGATTAAAGTTTTAATCGGTACCAGTCTTTGTTTCTATAGAACTGTTACCGAGTTCAAAGTCCATGTATATAATAAAAGAGATATATGTAGACCTTTACTATTTTTACTATTTGCAAAAGTTAACTATACTCAGATATGCTCTCTAAAGGTTTTCCTACTGGACAGTAATTTAATTTCATTCAGAACATGTCCAGAAATTGTTTTCTCCCAGTAAAATTACCAGTCTTTCTTTTTTTGTTCTCTCAAAAAGGTTATGTTTACCTAAATGATCCAATGTGTAAGACCAAATATGGGATCAGTTTAGACATCCTGTCATGTAGGACTGAGGCTTACAATGAGGGCACCCAATTCATATCCAAGGTTAATACAGAAACGACTATAGGAGGCTTTTGTTACATTGCTAACCTGCCATAATAATATGAAAATACTGCCAGTAGCAACACAACTAATTTTAAAGAATTTTGCACTAATAGAACCAGTTCATAACACTGTGCAGCAGTTATGAAAGTTTTATCAGCTATGAAGTTGTTACATACCCTTAGATAATGTCAGCTCTTAATCCAGGATTGCTCTTAAATCCACAAAGGCATCAGATTTAGCCTATATCCCAACTCTGCCTTTAATGTGGGAGTTATAAATTAAGAAGTGATGCGCTGCTAGAAGCGCAATCATGAGTTACAAAATGTCGCTCTGTAGCTGTGAGACTGGAAGCAGCTTGCTTGTACTCCCACATCAGTGACGATTTCACAAACTGGAGGCAGGATGTTGTTCTCCTTAGCTCTGGCTGTGTCTGACAGAGAGTTTATATCGTTAAAAATAAAGGTGGCAGTAACAGCTGCAGGACCCAAATCTGACAAGGTTTACTACTGCCAACACATTTTGCTAAAGAAATCTGTCTAACTCTAACCTAGCACTTTCTGGAGAGATTTCAGCAAGTCTGAGACTCAAAAATACTATCTTCTGTCTGTTTGTCTGTCCTGGTCCTGTAGGATTAATTAACAGCCACTAATCTTAATGCTGGGCTAACCCTGGGCAGACATCATAACTTAGAAATGCATAACTTTTGGGACCAGCCACCCTATAGAAACATACAAATGCTCTTCTGATTGTGAAAGGAATTGAAGACAAGGCGTGACCTTGAGAAGAGGAAGCCTACGTTGAAAAAACTCAGATATCCCCTAATCTGGGGCACAGAAGCTGAGTTTGAATGGGTGAGGGAAAGATACCTCTCGGGTAATAACATCTCAAAATTTCATATATACAATTGTATAAACAATTGATAAACAATTCCTAAGATGCTGACACCAGCCTGTAGAAAATTCACCATAATTCTAGAGCTCAGTGGTACTTTATTCAATCAGATGTGATATCTGAGCTCTGTAATGACTTTTCAGACCTTTTAAGAGTCTACCACTATTTATACTTAGGGAAATCTTCTAAAGAGACATTTTCAGAGACTTGTAATGAAAAAATCTTCATGAAATTCAAGAATCCTCATTGTCCTGACATTTAAGTCATTACACAATCTGAATATACTTTCCTGAATTCTAGCACTTTGAAGACAATTAGATCATTCTAAAGGCTGAAACATGGTACCTTAATTCATGCAAACCAACCTTACTTATAAGCATCATCATGTCACTTACTGCATGGGATGGTCTGCATGTACAGGTCTTTAACTTTTGGACCTTACATCGCCCTCCCTCACTGTGCACTAAGCTTGTAGACAGGGTAAATCAAGATAGTTACTAACACACCATCCCCAGAAACAAAAAAGTCCCAACCCAAAGAGTCCATTTCAAAGAACTTTATTTTATATTATCTCCCACAGCAGCAGGTGCTTTCAGACTACTCAATCTCATCCTTTCACGGAGATGCTACATGCTACTGGAACAACTGACAATATCCTGTCAAAACCACCTACGTCTGGCCCATACTTTCAGATACTGTTCTTTCTAGAGAGAGCTATAAATCCAGGCTTAAGCATACTTCAGGCCAAGTAAAACTCACAACATTCAAGCTCAAGACTTGCAACATAATGAAACTGTATGTGTTAGCCTAGACATTATACCCAGTAGTGGTATTTACAGCTCTCCAAGACAGGAAAGCAATTCTCTTTCTCTCCCACCAACACTTGGAAGCACAGCTGAACAAAAGCAGTTACAAAAATAAGTCACTGTAGTGGGCACTTTCAGTTTGCAGTTTGTATATTACTAGGTATAACTTCTCCTCCAGTAAATTTCAAATAACTTTAGGGTCACCTAGAGCACTACCAAGAAGAAGACAGACTTTTTAGGATGGAGGTCCCAAGAAAAGAAATTCTTTTGACTTCTAGAGGACACCAGAGGTCTCTTGTGATTCCCGAGCTGCAGATTCCCTAGATCTGAAGTGACAGGTAGAGGGAAAAATCTCTTTAATATAGGCAGATCCAAAGTTATACATGTAGGAAGATTTAATCTAAATGCCCCTTACAGGACAGACAACCAGCTTCTGAGAAAACCCTGGCTCAGAAGGAAATGCAAGGATCACTGCCTGTAACTAACGGAACAGCAGTTCCCACCATGTAGTCGTGGGAAAGGAAAGTTTGTACCATTGGGTGAATAGACAGGGGAATACTGAGCACGAGGTTATTATCTCCACACGTGACATTAACAAGAGCCTTTCTGGAATCCACAGTGCAGCACTCGGTGGCCAACAAGGACAGTGGTGGGGGCTCAGAGAAGACCAGCCCAGACATTTCTCCTGGGGAGCATCTGCATTCCAGGGAGAGACCAAAGGAGTCAGGTCTATTTATCTCAGAGACAACATTAAGCAGCTATTTAATTACTGCCCTTAAACACTTGAGCAGACAGAGATGATCTGAAACTAGATAGCTATTTAATCTGACAGACAAGACAAGATCCAGTAGCTGGAAGATGAAGTCAGAAAAGTTCAAAGTAGAAAAGAGATGTAACCGTTTAACAGAGATTAACAACTGGAGCCAATTATCCAGGAATGTAGTCAACTCCAATCGTTGGAAGTCATTCAATCAAAACTGTTTAAAGAGGCTGGTGGGCCAGACCTTGGAATCACTGGGGAATAGCCCTTATAATAGTGCTTTATATTATAGAAGAGGTTAGACTACAGGATCATAATAATTCCTTATGAGTCTAATAAATCCACCACCAGCATCGTTATCTTGAGCAAAAAAGGAGAATGATGGAATAAAGCACTAACAAAGCCACAGCCTGTATGGGGCACAAAACACAGGCTGAATGATAACACCACAAGACAGACCATTAGCTGGCAAGACCATCAGTAGTTTTGTCACCAACTTCAGCATGATAAAGAAAAGGCCCGAGATGGATCCGTTCCCAGCCACAAGGCCCTGATCCAGGTGGGCGGCGAGGCTCTCACACGGGGGGCATCACCCGGCCAGAGCTCACGGTGCGATGCTACTTGACCGCGACATCCCAGCTCGGACCATCCTCCCCCTCCCAGCCCGGCGCCCCCACAGCCCTCTGGGGAGCCTGGGCCACGCAGACCCCCGCCCGGGGGCACATCGGCACCCCCGCACAGCTGCGTCCACCCGACCTCGCCCGGGGGAGGGCCCCACGGACGCCCCCTCGCCCGGGCGGCCGAAGGCGGGGGACTGGGGTTGCCTCTGGGGGACCTTCCGCGCTGCGACACCACGGACACGTTGCCGTGGCGACCGCGCCGCGCATCCCTCCGGCCCGTCCCGGCGGTGGTGGTGGGCACCCGATCATTTTTCCTTCCTTTTTATTTGTTTTTCCTTAAGTTTTCCGCGCTCCCAGACCACGCGGGAGTCAAAGCCGCTTCCAAGCGCCGGTATAAACGAGCAGAGGCAAAAAGAGACGCCCTCGGCGTTGGCCCGGCCGTCCCTCACCCGCTGGGGAGCGGGGCATTACTCGGCCCCTCGGGATGCGCTGCCCGGGCACAGCTCGGTCCGCCCGGCATCCCGCAGCGGGCAGGGCGGGGCAGTCCCCCCGCCTCGCCCCGGGCACCTGCCCACGCACCCACCCCGATCCTCTCCGGCGCCGAATACACTCGCTGGTGCGCGTGTGTGTGTAAGTGCTCACGATCCCTCCACCCCTTACCTCCGCGGCGGCGTCTGGGGAGCCGCGGGCGCACCGCCGCCGCGGACAGGGATGACCTTGCGGAGAAATCCATCATCCGGGCAGGAAAACAAGCCCTTCCTCGGGGTGTGCGGCGGCAGGAGGGCGGGAGCGAGGAGGGCTGCACTTGAGCGGCCCTTCCCGCCGCGGGGGCAGGAGGGAGGCGGTTCGTGCCCACTACGACAAGAGGCTCGGGCAGCCCAGCCCCGGCCAGGCTCCGCCGCCGCCCGGGGAGCTGCGGCTCCTGGCCGGCTCGGGGAGGCGGGGAGCGCCGGGGCTGCGGCGCCGGGCTCCCCTCGCGGCCGCAGGGAGAGCGGAGCAGCTCCCGCGGGCAGCCCCCGGTCCCCGGGGAGGGGACCGCAGCACACCCCGGCCGCGCTCAGAGCCCGCACCCCGCCCCGAGCCCTCCCAAACGCGGAGGGCGCGGACACGTACCTGCTTCCAGGGAGACATTTCCCACTGACGCCAGCCCCACCCCAGGCCTCGCCTGGCTTTTATAAGCCGGGAGCTGCCGGCTCCTGTCCTGCAGCAGGGGCTGGGCAGGGGGCCCTCGGCAGCCCCCCAGGAGGGCTCGGCAATCCCGCCAGAGCCCCGGGCTCGCTCTGCGTTGCCGCCTCCACCAACCGCTTCTCTCCAGCTCCTCAACCAAAACTACGAGCTTGAGCTGCTTCACAGCAGAGGAGCTAGAACCTCACATCCCAGTTCCACCAATTCGTCCACCTGTGTTGGTCTTGCATGTGTCCGCGGAGGAAGCGTGCCCACAGCCAGCCAGCGAGGCACCTCCCGAGCCCTCTGCCTGCCGGGTGGTACAGGTTTGCGTGGGGAATTGCAGTGTATGCAAATACGCATCAGCCCTTGTCACGCTTTCAGTTCGGATTGTTGGTTTTGATAGGCAAATTTGGCTTCCTGTATGAAGCAATGCCCTGTTTGCCTGCAGAAAAAAAAAAAAAGAAAAAAGTAGATTCAAGCAGCAAAAGATATTTTGGCTTGGAACTCTTTAATTATCTGGAAATCTTTGATCTAATTTCGGTTTATTCCCACCACAGTGGAATTTTATCTCTCCCTGCTGCAATCACAGGAAATGGTTCTGCAGTGCCCAGAGAGTCAAGTCAAGTACAGGTTTTCAACTGGGAAGATTTTAACACTTCTGCCATCATTTAGGGATAAATAGGAGCAGGATTTCAAAGAGCTACAGGACAAGCTGTGAGAATTCTGTTGCAATATGGAAGAGATTGAGGGGGAAAAAAGAACAGTTGACTAGGGGACCTAATAAAATAACTTTTATCTCTAATCATCATAGATATCAATGGATCATATTCCCTTGATCCATATGCATGGACCCATGCTTTATTCACTTCTTTGCCAAACACCCTCTAGATCAGTTACTGATCCTAAATCTCTTCAACTCACGGGTTAAGTGATTATGAAAAACATCTTACATTTCCTACCATAGCATATGTAATTTCTTGCCTAACAGTGGCCACTAAGATCAGCATGTATTTATGTATTTATGTAATAGACATTCCTGCATGTGGCTTTTTGGCAGCTATCTAACCATGGAAAATTTAAGTGACTTTTTCAATATTCACGGACAATAACCATTTTTTTACATGTGACAAACCCAAATCAGCAGTACTCTTAAGAGCCTGAACATCCCAAGCATGAGTGAACCTCACTGGAAGGAGAGGAGTGGAGAGAGCATCAAACTTTATCAGGAAAAGATTTATAGCACTAGCGCATCCAAGGCTTCCTAGTAGCTTTTTAGTTTGTTCTCTTCACCATCTTGCTGCTTTTTTTTGGTTGCTCTGGAGGGCTAAATAGAGCCTGGTCTTTACACTGCTCATGTCTGAATCTGGAAGACAAGGTCAGGTTGGCAGTCAGCATTCAACTCCTTTTCATTATTCTGCTAAATGACCTATTTTTAAAGAAACGTTGCCAAACTTCCTAGAATTAATCCTGCTACCATTGACATTATTACAGTGGAACTTCCCGTTTTTTGATAAAGAAGGAGAAAGGCTAAATGATGCAATTTCCTTTTGTCAGCAATTGTACTTTTATGAAGAGGTAGCCATCAGCACTTACAGACCTTGCTGCTGCAAGGACTTTGTGGGACCTCAGGGGCTGCTCAGCAAGGGATAGCTACAGTTACTGTTGTTTTCATAAGCTTTCCTAAAGATGACATTCCTTCTCTGGATTCTTAAGAAAGACCCCTTCTCTTAATAATACACCCTTTGCCTGAGATATAAAATAACAGTCTTGGCATTCAGCTAATTAATTCTACAAGCTAGCCAAGCTTCTGGTGTCCTTTAATGTAACTTTAACACCCTACAACCATCTTTTCCTTTCTTCATCTTTCCGACAGTGTCCAAGTCACTGAAAAATATTAAAGCTATTCCTTTCAACAGCAACCTTCCCTGTCCAGGAAGGTTGCCAGAGAAAGGTGAGATTCAGGCTTCCTTCCAGGCAGAACTTATTTGTCTCTGAAACCATTTGCTAATTTCAGCTGCTTTAGTATTTACAGCTAATGCTTTCCTCTTCTGTGGAAACCAACTTTGAAATTAATTGAAGTGGAAACATGGTAGGATTTTCAAGTGCTTGTAAGAGAGGTGGTTGACAATCCAGTCTTGAAAGTCGCAGCAATAAGAGCCATATACATTCAGCTAGAAAGACGAGGAAGCTTTTCTATGGGCTATTTTAGGGTTATTATAGCCATGATGATGATGATGATGATTTTAGGATTTTGAAGCACCTTCAGAGCATGTGGAGGACTAAGTCCCAGAACTTGTGGGAAAGGAACAACTGTCATTGAGACAAAAAAGATAGGAATTGGGAGCATTTTGCTCCAAGCCCCTCCATGTCCATGCACCTCAAAAGTAGTGCCCAAATGTTTTCCTGCTCTGTTCAGGTAAAACTTTCTTCTGCTGTACAGCATTACTGAAAATCCCCATGCTGCTCTCAGCAGTCATATCTGAGCACTGGGTCTACTTGTTATCATCTAATGGACAAGGAAATCCAAGAGGAAAGAAGGCAATAATATGACTGGAATACAGCGCAACTAATAATTTTTTCCCATGCCCAATAGGGCATGGATGCTTTAGTTTCCAAATGCAGAGATCACATCTCAACACGTCAATGTGTCACCATATCAATGCAAACCAGAAATTTAGATTATTCTGATTTATCTGAATTTTTAACTCAATCACTTGTGAGTCATGGCCAATGTACTGTTTTCCCATCCTTTTTTCTGCTTCCATCTCCAACTATATGCATTTATTTTATGTCAACTTTTTGTAGGTCTTAACACAGAAAACATTCATATAGAGGGCAGCTCATAAATGGTTGCTTAGCTTTAAGCACCCTATTTAGCACTTTAAATAAAGTCAACAGAACATGCTTAAAATTAAGTGTATGTGTAGGTCTCAATAATATTAAGAATAATAAAGAATACAGCCTTTTTAACTTGCTAGTATTGACTGAGATAAAAGCATAAATTTAACTGCAGAGGGTTTTGTCTTTCAGTATGTGTTAGACCAGAGCTCAGGGCAACAGGAGCCTGGATTTTCTAGGAGCTGCCAGAGTACAATCAACCATCAGAATGACAACCACACTTCTGCAGTGTCTTTGAAGACTCTTGTAGAGTATTTTAAAATTTCACCTTCAAACTATATCACTATTTGGCTAAAAGAAAGGAAATTCTTTACCATAGCTGAAAAAAACAGTGGTAGTGGCATAACATAGTGAGATGTGCAGTTGGCCTAAACTAGTGTAGTTTCGTTTACTTCAGCAGTGATAGGCAAATTTATGTTGGTGTGGGTTAGTCCTGTTGCTATTGCCCTGCTCCTGCCATATATCTCAATATATTTTGATATTTTGAGTTTTACTGACAGTAATACCAAATTTAAATTGTGTAGAAATCTTTTTTTTTTTTTTTAATACAGCATCTTTCATGTCTTCTTTAGGAAAAGCAGTTAAGAATACTTCAAAAAGTAAATTAAAGAATAACTTTTCCCAGTTCAAGGTTGAGTTGAAAAGGGCAACGAAGAGCAAATTTGTGAATACAGTCATTTAACATTTATACTTTTGTGAAGACACTTCCCATTAATGTGAAAAACAAGTGAATGACTGGATGAATATGTTTCTTTGGGACTGGGAGCTGAGCCAAAAAAGGTGCAAGTCCTCTGGTATGATAGTTGCAGTTGACAGCTGTATCATTAGAGACAAATGTATCGAGGAAGAAAACCATACCATACACAGGGTGACTTGATGCGTGTGTTTTGTGATCATGCACTTTATGTATAACCAGCAGAGCAGAGTAAATATTCGTTCCACGTGTTGCACAGCATCTCTCTCTCTTAACCTCTCACATACCTAATGGGCTGTACTGGGCATCTCACAAATGGATGCGCTGTTTAGCCACAGTAATAACCCTCCTGGATCATTAGACTGAGGCTGATAACACAGTTTATGGCTAGAAATTATAGGTTCTGTTGGTCATAGTTCCCTTAAGAATGTTTCCCTTAAACATTATTGTCTTTATAAAACTACTAATAAAAGGGATATGAAGAAAACTTCATGGATCAAATAGTATGCCATTGTGAGAGAACTCAGTATTTGGAGTGTTTTGCTGTTTCACAGTGGTTCTAAAACCCTAAGAATCCATAAGCTAGCTGCTGTACCTCAGGCATCTGTGTCAAATTTCAGCTAAAAATATGTAAGAAAGTGAATTTTTACAGCATTGTGAAAATGTCTTTGACCCTCACCATGCACCTCTCAAGAGCTTTTGCTTCTGACTGCTGTAAAGGTCTTCACAGGGACCTTAAACCTCCCCGATACATACAGAAGGGACAGCACAGAAGGGCATAGGCAATCCTGGAGGTTCTTGGAATGCATCAACTTCTTCACCCAAGTGATAGAGAAGCCAAAGAGAAGAGGTGTTTGGTGGACTTCGTATTCATCAACAAGGAGAGGCTCACTGAGGATCTGAAAGTCAAAGGCAGCAGTGACAATCAGATGGTGGAGTTTGGGATCCTGAAGGGAGGCAGGAGGGTAAAAAGGTAGAAAGCACCCTTAGAACCCTGGATGTCAGGAGAGCAGACTTTGGCCTTGCCAATGGTCTGGTTGCTAGAGTCCCATAGAATAAAGCCCTTGAGGGAAGAGGGGCCCAAGAAAGCTGGTTAATATTGAAGCATCACCACCTGCAAGCTCAGGAGCAGTCTATCCCAGTGAGGAGGAAGTCATGCAAAATTTCTGCGTGAATGATCAAAGAGCTCCTGGACAATCTCAGAGAAAAAAAGAAAGCATACAGAGAGATGAAGCAAGGACAGGTAACCTGAGACAAATATGGATACATCACCAGAGCATCCAGGGATGAAGTTAAGAAAGATAAAGCTCAACTGGAGTTTAATCTGTCTAGGAATGTCAAAGACAACAAGAAGGGTTTCTGTGGACACATAGGTAAGGAAAGACTAGTGAAAATGTGGACCCATTGCTGAATGAGACGGGGGACCTCTTTGCACGGGACATGGAAAAGGTGGTAAGAATGCCTTCACCTCAGTCTTTATTAGGAAGACTGGCCTTCAGAAATCCCAGGTCCCTGAGAACAGGGGATCTCTGTAGCAAGGAAGACCTAGTATTGTGGACAAGGATCAAATTAGACAATACTTAAGCAGACTGGACATACACAAGTCCACAAACCCCAGTGGGATGCACTCACAACTTGTAGACTTGGCTGATGTCATTGCAAGGTTACCCTCAATTATCTTCAAATGATTATGGCAGCAAGGACAAGTAGGTCATGATTGGTGGCACAGAGTCTAGTTGGAGGCCTGTAACCAGCGGTGTTCCCCAAGAGTTGATAGTGGGTCCAGTCTTTCTTTAAGTTGTTCATCAGTATATTGGATGAAGAGACAGAGTCCCTCCTCAGCAATGTTGCTGATGACACAAAGCTGGGAGGAGTTGCTGATACCTCAAGAGGGCTGTGCAGCCCTTCAGAAGGACCTTGGCAGCTTGGAGAGATAGGCAGAGAAGAACTGAAAGGCTGTGATGGTGACCAAGTACTGACACTTGCCCAGAGAGGCTGTGGAGTGTTCATCCTTGGAGGTATTCCAAAGCCATTTGGATATGGTCCCAGGCAACTTGATCTAGGTGGCCCTGCTTGAACAGGGGAGTTGGACCAGATGACCTGCAGAGATCCCTTCTAGCCTCTAGTAGTCTGTGATTCTGTGATTCCTTTGTTATGATTGGAACCTTTGGTCAATGTGCTGTGACATTATGTTTTCACCCTTAGACTCTATGAAGTACAATTGGGTATGATTAATTTCCCATTCTGCTATTCCCATTCTGCTATTCCCATTTAATACATATTCTGTGTATTCATTACTGTGTTTCTACATGTGAAACAGGCCACACAGAAAAATAACCTCCCTTCTCAACAAATTAAAATAGGCAATTTGATGAGTCAGTGATTTATACTGTTTACCTCCTTTTATGTCAACAATACCGAGACCTGGAACAACACATAATCATAATGATTATAGACATAATGAGCTGATTTATTACGTAGTCACCACATGGTATTCTGGTGCATATTCAGCTGTAATGATGTCAAACAATACGACTGGAAAATCTATCTGCTCAGACAACCGCTGCCTAGTGTGAACAATAAATTAAGCTAATGCAGTGTCAGATGCATGGGGTCTCTGAATTCAGAGCTCCATCTCTACTTGCATTATGTATATATCAAAAGCCTTTGACATTTTTAGAGTTTCAGGAAAAAAGAAAATCAATCAGGGGTTCTTTTCAGGAGTGGTTATGGGTGCTGAAGGTAAATGAAATACTCTTCCAATGCAGTTCTGTGACATGGGACCACTTACAGTTGTACATTTTCACTGAGTTTAAGAAACTGTTCTGGTTGTAAGTCTAGTTCTGCCTACTTCCTTGGCTGTACAAAGTGTTATTCCAGAGAGGAACATACTTTGACAGGGCTACTGCAGCTACTTTCATACCTGTGCATTTTGTTGCACAAGACAGAAACTTCTCATGGTACCAAAAGAACCGTTCTCTGGACCACTACCAAACTTGTTTATGGCTTACAGCTGCCTTCCCTACAACATGGATTTTTATGCTGATTCATACAGCAGGTGAGATGAAAAGCAAATGTAATAGATGCTGCAAGGTGAGTAGATAAATGATGGATAGGCATAAGCATGAAGAATAAGTACCATGAACAGTAGAGAGTAGAGATAAAAAGAACTGAAGATGAGCAGAGGCTTTTGCTTAAATATAAAGAATGTAAAAATCCCCAAGAATAACTATATATATCATAGGTCAGTGTAGAACTATATGCCCCAAAAGAAAAAAAGTCTGGATTGAAATCACTTGTTAATATGATCTCTAAATGTGTAAGTGCTGCATTGGAACAGAAAGCCTTACAGTAATTCCATGCAGCTGATAAAATAAAACATCAGGTGTTTCTGTTTCCTGCATATATTTGCTAATTTTTATCAGAATCCTGCTGACATATGGTCTGAACTGTCTGTGATGCAACTGTTGCTTTGTGAAACAACATTCCTGGTTATCATCTTTGACTTTGCCTGTGTGTACATTATTCCTGAATTCTGTATAAAAGTATCTGATTTACTTCCTCTTGGCCATTCTTTGTGTTGTTGTATCTGTCATCAGAATGTATCTATCAGTCGTCTATCTATTATGTTGTTTTATCTAAAATAAGGAAGTCAAATCTTTACAGATTTTTGCTTTTTCATTCATCTATTACATCACCTGCCCAGCCATGGTTCTAATAACATTACTAGTATCAGAAACAGGTAAAAGCTGTTCTTTTATCTGAATACAAAGAAATTATATCTTTGGCTGAAAAGGTTTAGCTGTAGCTCAGTTGTGTTCAGGGTAGCTGTTTCTAGAAGCTGAGCTTGGTCTTTTTAAAAAGTCTGTTTTGTCTTTTTAAAGTAGTAATTATCTCCACTTGATCAAACCACCACAGTTTCTCGATTTAAAGCAGGTCAGGCCCTGTCCTCCGTTTCTCAGGGTTACTTTCTGTTTGAGCTTTCATGCAATGCTGTAAGCAGCTCAGTCCATTCACACTGGACACCTTCATCTTCAGACTCAGCCTGCCCCATTCAGAGGGCTGCCCAAATGGACACAACTGCACCTTCCCTCTGGGGTCTTCCAGGAGAGGCTTCACCACAGAGCTCACACTGGCTTAGTTTCATGCAAATAGACAAGGTTTACCTGGGAGTTTCTCCCTTCCTCTTTGTCCTTGTACCTCTTTCTGCTAGGCTGATTTTCCGCTCTTTCTTGGTTATTCTCCTTTTATACTCCTTCCTAGCTACAGGGATCATCCAAACACTGTCACTAGCATGAAGTACATAAATCATTCAAGCCAGGACTGAACCGATCCACTGGGACATGTAGGGGGCCCATTCTATATTTTTCCGACCTATGAACCTAAGGAAAGCATTTTGAGATAGGCTTTCTGGAGCACAGACCATCACTGTTTCTCGTTCAAGTTCTAGGAAAACACATGTCCATTCTGGCTGTAGGTGGATTGCATTAGGGGCAGCAGCATGGTTATCACAAGATGCTTAGTCTGATCGTTATTTAAAGGTGTTTTTCCTCTGGAGTTTGGGACATCCCTCCAAAATATGAACTAGTCAAGGTTCAGTGATTTATGGGGAAATTTGGAAGATTCCCGTTTCACAGCCACGGGCTAAGAAGATATTTTTATGTCATTGCTGAGGAAATATGTTGTCAAAAAATTGTCTTTTAGCTCAACACAACTGACACGGAAGTCTCTAGGTGATTACTGATTTCAGTGGAGAAGGCAAAAATCACAGAATAAGTCACAGATGGCAGATGAATAAATGTTTTACTATCCCTTTAAAGTCAACATCCCCTTTGTATAATTTCAGAAGAACTTGACCTTGTCTTTGAGCTAAAAAATCTTCCAACTCCTGTTAACCAGAGAAAAGGGCAGGGATAAATAGCTGAAATTAATGCTAATCATTTTATATTAGCTTGCATACTGATAAGATATTTGAATGGTTTTCAGCACGGAAAAAGAAAGTAATTTTTCTGTCTATATCTAATGGGAATTTAATGTCACATTGCTTTATGACAGAAACTTTGATTAATTAGCAGCATTCTGAACTCAGAAACTGATGGTCTGTGAGTTTAGCTTGGCTCAAGAAGGTGATTATTTTAAAAACCACTAAGACTTGTTATTTCTTGTTAGAATCATATAATCTATTAGGTTGGTAAAGACATTTAAGATCATTGAGTCCAACCATTAACCCATCACTGCCAAGCCCACCACTAAACCATATCCCTAAGTGCCACATCTACACATCCTTCAAATACCTCCAGGAACAGTGACTCCACCACTGCCCTGGGCAGCCTGAATGAATGAACGAACGTGCAATTGAGGCAATTTGCAAAGCTAAACTGCAATCCAGCAGTGAGCCTTCCTGTACTTCCTGGTACTGGGACTACCCATTTACTAGGTGAAAAGTTAGCTGTGGTGTTTGGTGTGTGCTGTGGAATTTTTCCTTCCTATGAAAGTTCAGTTTAAATACTGCTGTGCCAAGATTGGAACAACAGAAAAAGAGAAAGCAAGGCACTTCTCTCCAATATTTTAGACATGTCAACACATTCAAGACAACTCAAAGTGAGGTGCTCAGAGTAGCATCTCTCTTTTATCTAGCATCTCTCTTTTATCT
>NW_016690375.1:333674-442951 GCF_001604755.1 Lepidothrix coronata
AAAAGAAAAGAAAAGAAAAGAAAAGAAAAGAAAAGAAAAGAAAAGAAAAGAAAAGAAAAGAAAAGAAAAAAAGAAAAGAAAAGGAAAGGAAAAAACCCCCACCATGTGTAAGTCGTGTTGTATTGGTCTTAGGAAGCACTGTCCTGATAGTGATGAAAACTCCTCAAATTCCAGAAAGATGTGATATTTTAGAAAATACACTATCTAAAATACAGAAGCATGGGTCTGTCTTTCATTTATTCCCTTACTATTGTTATTTGCCATTCTTCTTAGTTGAAGACATGCTACTCTGTGTAGCTAAACGGTGTTAAGATCAATGCTATGTGTGTAGCCAAAGGCACTTGCCGGCACCATCAACAACACTGAACCACAACCACATATAAGAGCAAAACCCCCCCATCCAAAACTGGAAGGTAGAAACAAATTACCTGGATGAGTATCTGAGAGGCTGAATATTTTAGAAAAACTTTCTTAAAGATACATTTGTGGGCCTCACTACAGTCTAGAGATTAATTACCAGAATATTCCCAATTGGCACAGAAATGTGAGTGTTTTGGAGCTGGAGGACTCCAAATGTCTCATTGTGCTTTTGGCTATGAGTCTGTTGTAGGCTAACAAATGACTAAGGCTAGCTCAAGTGCTACATGAGAAAGATATAAATGGTGCAGCGGTTAGGGCACTGGATTCTGACATTATTTTCTATCCATTTGAGCATGATCATAGATCTCCTTCATGATGTTAGTCGAACCCTTAGGGTGTTGGTTTTCTACTTTACAGGATAGTTGCTCAAGAATAACAGAATTGGGAGCTATTTGGAGCAAAGGAGATAGCTCTCTGTAAAACAGGTTTTCAGAGACGTTTTTCTTTGCCAAGCTTGCAGTGGAGTAGGACATACTTGAGTACTGTGATCACCAGAGCTGACAGAGAGGACTCAGTGTAGGTTTGCTTTTTCAGAGCTGTTGTTGTGGGAAACAGCAAGAGGCAGGAAAACCAGTGATGCTCATATCATCAGTCAACTTTTTACAAAATCTGCAGGTTTGATATTTGGGAATAGAAACTACCTGAAACCTGTATCATATACAAAATGGTATTTAATGGATAGGAGAATTTGGCAGGTTCTCTAGGGCTTCCCACAAGGCACACATGGAAGAAGCCAGACAGCTCAGGCTTAGGATCTCGTGCATCTCTGTCCCATCAGAGCAGTTTGTTTTTCCCCATTCCTTCTGTGAAAGGTCGACTGATCTCCTTACCTGTGAATCCTAAGGTGCTAATGTCTACTATCTTCCAAGAAATAGAAATGTTAAAATCAAAGGGCTACGAGAGTGGCATGGTTTGGGGTTTATATTGAGAAAATCTTTTTGACATTTCTAACAGCAGCCCTGTTAGCAGCCTTATGCCCTGGGGCTTTGTAAAGGGAAGTCACCCATTTGCCAAGACAGCAGAACAAGCATGACAAAGTCTGTCCTGCTGTGCTCTGGTGAAGCAGCTGCTGAGTATTATGGGATACATACTGACACTGTGTTCCCTTGTCAAATAGCACAGAACTGTTTCCTGCCTGACAAAACTCTCTGGACAGCCTAGTAATTTCCCCCAATCCAGTTGTCAATTCTCCCAGTCTTCTACCTCTGTAATGGCCACAAAATCCTCTATTTCCTCTTACACCTGTATTAAACACGAAGACAGGTCTCCACTGGATCACATTTCTCCATGCTCTCATTGGGAATGACGGAATGACCTCAACCCTCATGTGATTGCACCTTTCACCCTCCCATATTTTTCTCATTTGTTTTAAATCGTTATGACTCAGTTGCCATTTTTTCCCTCCTGTGATGCCATCCTGATGGGATAACTCCAAAATCAGAGGCCTGGGACTAGTCCTGCCTTCCTGCTCATCATCAGATTCAGCTGGTGTGAGATCCTGGATGCGGTCACTGAACAGGATGCCAAAGTAGTGAGAGTGTAAGGCAAATAAAAATCCTCTTTCCTCTATTGCTTCCATATCATAGATGAAAAACTGAAAAGTTCTCGGCTATTATAGCCAATGCTTTCTGTGGTTATATACACAAATATATACACAGAAATAGATAACCTAGGCTAAGGTTTTCCATGCTTACATCCTCATGCTTGTGTGACTGGTTGCTTCAAAGGAACTGGACCTCCCTATTTTGTTTTGATGCCCATTCCCCGAGATATAACCATGTTGGATTTGAATAAGCAAACTGTACCTGTTTTTCCTGCCAGAGTGCTCTGAGCCAGCATCTTAATCAAAGTTAGGCCAAGTGATGGTAATACTGTAAGAAGCAGTCATTATCAGTAAACTGAAATCAATGAATCTCTGCCAATTTATAAGGGATAAGATTTGCCTTTACCAAAAGGGAAAGCCTTAAAGCTGATCTGAAAGGTATGGCAAGACACAGCAATCCTCAGCAGTCATAAAGCTGTCATAATGGGCTGAAGCTGAAAACTCTGGGCTAAGTGGGTGTCCTGGGGACTCACAGGATGGCACTGCCAGATAAAGAGGCCTCCTGGTTGCTGTAAAAACCCTGAGCGGTGAAGCAGGTGGCTGCCACAAAGTAAATATGAAACTGCCCTCCTTTTACTGGGTACTGAGAGTTGTAAATAGCAGGGAACAAGGTAGTGACATGAGCCAGGCTGGATCCTGGGAAGACACACGGAAGTCCAGTCAGAAAAAATTCCTGGGCTTTCAAAACCAATTGTAAATTAATTAACTCTCTCTCGGTGTTACCTTTTTGTAATACTCAGAAAAATGCTTGTTTCTTACTTCCGGCAAAGTATCATGCTTTTATGACACTGAAATAACAAAAATTTTAAATTTGTAGAAACCTTTTTAGATCAGCTCTTTGCCTAAGTATAAATCACATGTCCTCATTGGGTGGGGGGGAGGCATAAATATGACTTGACATTCTTATCATGTATCCAGTTCCCAACTAAAAGATTTACTGTGTTGCTCTCTGGGAAACATTCTTGTAGTTAAGGGACTCATATAGAAAAACTCAGCTATGAGACAACCTTATATGTCGGAGAGATGTAAGTCAAACTATAATAATCTCCATAAATCTATAGTATATTAACTGCCAGATTGCAAAGGATGGATAAGACTCTGCTGTTTTTCACTTGACTTTGACATAACTACCATGAAAGCCATATACTCCACAGAACATTGTGATGTTTGAGAGGCTTGTGGCATTAAAATTTACTAGAGAATGGCTTACTATTCCAAACAGAATATTATAAGGCAGTGAATTCTTTGCTAATATCTCAGTGTAATTGAAAAATTGATTTGTATGTGATTAATGTTATTTGCAGCTGCAGTCATTACAGATTTGCTCTACTTCCTTTTAACCTACTTGTAAATGCGGAAGTACCCTGCTTCCAGGAGACACCAATATCCAGTTTCAGGAGTCACCACAGAGATTTTTTTCCACTGGAATGTCCCCAGTTTTGTAAGAGTATGCAGCTACATTATATTTTTCTGCTCCTCTCTGGAAAGGGTCATATTGCTCATTGACATAGCATCCTGAGAACTCTCTTCAGCATAGCAAACTTGGCTGTGACTAGTCTTCAACTGGCATGTACTAGTGGACACAAAGACAGCAGCCTGTAACAGTGTACAGCCATTTTGACACTACAGTCAATAATAAAGCCTCATCCTTTGCAGATCCTTCGGAAGAAACTCTGCTCCTTTGTAACTTTTTTTGAGCTCAGCATGGCATCAAACATTAACACAGACAAAAATAAACAATAACTTTAGTAATTAATGAAGACAGTCAGTATTGGTAAGTCTTCTTTTTATAATAAGATAAATGAGTTTGCTATTGATACTAATGGCCATAGGATTATCTTCCTGTACACATTAACAATTTTCTATTATGCATATGCATACAAAGAATTCATACTGTCAAGAGGCAAAAATGTTAAAAATCTACTGATCTTAGCTGAAGAGCAGTAGGAACTAGTCACACATGAAGAAAACTCACTTCTCATTCTGTTCATCTGACTCAAGCCACCTTTTGTTTTGAGCAAGCTGAATCCTTTGCACTAGAATAAATGGCAGGCTGCTAGGAGATATTCTAAATGAGCCCTGGAAAACCTTGTTGAGAGACTGAGAGCTACTTCTTCCTGTGACCCATCCTTCCTTACAGGAATTGCCATCCTCAGGTCTCAGAGAGCGAAGTACGTGATGCTTAAGGCCATCTTTATTGTGATTTTAATAAAAATCTTTGAAGCCTCAGGCATTCAAGGAAACATTTCTTGGCATTGACTTCATTCTACATACAGAAAGCTGTGGTAAAGGAGTGAAATAAGGAGATGGGGAGGTGAAAAAAAGAAGTTACAGCAGGAAGTGTCACAAGTCCATTTATGAGTTCCTTGAAAACACTTGTGGGGACTCCACATGAGATCATGCTAAGAGCCCTTGTGCTTAGTTGTTAAAGAGCCCTTACTTGTTAAAGTGGCTCTTTTCTGTTAATGATAAGTCTGTGTCATGAACTTCTTAATTCATTCCTGTGAGACTCAGACATGCATTTGTCTTTGCTAGTTTTAATGTAGTGACTATCTTGCTTATCTTTGAACTAGGTCCCTGTCTTGAGTGCTGGGAGTTTTCTTACTGTTTCTCTTTACTGGTTCTCTTTTTTTTTTCCTCCTGTATCGATTCTCTGCATTTATTTCTAGTTATGCCAATTACCTGTGTGTGAAGTGAGCACTGAATTTATCATCATTGCAGAATATTACCAAGGAAGTCTTGGGTTGCTATGGCTTCTATCAAAGGTCACGGTGCAATCTATACCTTTTGCAGAAGATTTTCTGCTGTTCCTTTCTTTTTCAGCCTATGTTTACCTTTTGCTGTCCCAATATATTCTCATTGGATGATTTTGACAAGTCTTTTGACCAACAAGCAAGCATCACTGTCACGGCAAGATGATGCTGACAAGAACTTCCTATTTTGCCTGTGTTCTTTAAAGTGTGGCCTTTGGAAGCATCTCAACCAACCCATAAAGCAGAGCATGTCCTGTACTTTCCCTTAGACACTGATGACTCTTCAGCATCGCTGCCCATGAGCTTGCACATATCCACCAGCAGCTAAATAATTCAATGGCTGCTGAGGGATATATTGGAAAAATTCAATTGGTCTTCTAAAAAGTGTATATTAATGAAGTGTGTCTATTTATGAAACCACTTCAATAGGCAGCAGGAGAATTGTTGAGAATTCTGCCAAGGGCAACCAGTACAATTTATACTGCTAACTGAGGATATTAGTCACAACTAGAAGAATAAATTGGATATCACCAATGCACTGAATGACTCTCTTGAAATAGGGGTGGGGAATAGAAGAAAAAATAATATCCCAAAAGCATTAAAGAATCCATCAAAGAGTTTAGACTTTTTATTAAAAACTGTAATCAAAGCTGGATCCCATTGTGATCTCGCTCTAGCTTAATGGTTGGTAATGCTTCTCTGATCTCAGTGGCATTGCTAAGAAAGGACTCAGCACAGTCAGAAGCAGATTCTTTTTAGTCTCATTTAGTGAAGTTAAAAGTGAGCTGAAAAGAAAAAACTATTTATTTACCAGTGTTGATGAGAAGAGGCTAGAGAAATGAAAGCAGTATTCCCTCCTGTGTTCAGTTGTATTGCAGAACTGCAGAGATTAACCATGCTGTCTCCAGGGACAGTCCCTTCCACGTCATGGATATGGGCCATTGCAATGGCAGGGCACAGGCAAATTTGCACTCTCTGTGCTTGCCTGTTTGCCCCATGCTACTGCATATCTCTGTTAAGTGGCACCACAGTGTTTATCAGGACTTAAGATAGATGACTTGGTTTTTCTACCGAGTGAAGGCAGGGAGCAGATCTTGGGACTACACATTTCAAGCAGCACCTGAAGTAATGTTGTTCTTTGTTTTTCGAAGAAAATGGCGTACATGACCTAAAATCCGTGAAGGATTTGACACCTTTAATACTACAGACTGAGAAGTCCCTGACATCACGGATGATCTTATAAGATGAATGAGTCTTTACGGAATTAGGCTAGATATACTGCCCTACACTGGGCCAAAGCTGAAGTTCAAATTTTTTTAAAGTTTTTTAACTGCTTGGCACAGGTTACCTTTGTTTAAAGGAAGAGTATCCAAGCGAATAGATGCAAGATGCACCCCATGCTAAGGAGAGATAAAACCAAGTCAGCTCCTTCTCTGAAACTTGGAGTTTTGTAATATTCCAGAAAGAGCAGAACCGAGTCCCTAATGAAAAAAGGCAGCACCCCAACCCCTGAAGAAAACCTCAGTCATTAGAATGTCTCACAACATTAAAGTCCATATGTTTTTCAAATGTTTAAACTTCCAGAAAATACAGCATAGCCTCTCATGTACTGAGCCTGAATGTGCCAGCTTTAACTTACTAACTCTTTAGAAGTTAAAGAAAATTGTGTAGTAAATGGAGACAAATGAGTTAATTTCAAGTCTCTCATTCAGAAGAGATGTAGTGTGTTTGTAGAGTAACCAACATGTTGCTTTTCCGTATAAGTCAGCAGTGTGTGGATTTTTCTATTGCGCTGCATGTGCT
Organism: Lepidothrix coronata; assembly: GCF_001604755.1. Lineage (NCBI taxonomy): Eukaryota > Metazoa > Chordata > Aves > Passeriformes > Pipridae > Lepidothrix > Lepidothrix coronata. Next base: position 340,254 of record NW_016690375.1, read on the forward strand.
ATTTACTGACTCATTTTAATTGTCTTTCCACAGGGGATAACAATGAGCTCACTATCTATAGCCACTGAGCTCAGACTTAGCTCGACTTAGCCCTGTGTCCTCCAGGACTTTTCCCTTTCTGTATGATGCAGGAGCAAGGACAGCCATTTTGGATACATGAAATAAAGGTGCAGAGGGGAATTCAACAGGGGAAAAAAGGCAGTCACCTAATATGGTTTTTTGCCTTTATATGGATTTTCTGATCCTCATGCAACCCAGAGGGTCATACAATATGGAGCATGCAGCTGGATGATGGTTTTTTTGGAGAACTAATGCTGACCTAGCAAAGTTCAAGCTCCTGGAGGGTCCAGGGGCTATGCTGATGTAACCTGCTAGACCAGAGCATCGTGCCTTCATGTACTTCATTATTTTATCAGTTCTGGCTAGCACTTTGACAAGAAATTCCTGGGCTTGGCTGGGTGGCAGGTAGGATGCTTCAGGTCCATGCCCAACAGCACTTTGGATGCAATCATCCTATTGTAATTTACTCCATTTATGATTGAGTTTACTCCATGACATTTGGCCTCATCCTTCAACAGTGGGCCCCCTGACAATGTCTTTGCTTGAGGGCTGCCAAAAGGATGTGCAGGAGTGTAGTTTCAGGGCAGTTTGCCGTGGCTACAGTCGTGCCTACCTCTTCCACACAGCTGCACTCTCCTGCCTCTCCCCAGACCAGCACAAACACTCCCTTGCTTCCACTGTGAGCTGAAACAAACAGCTAATTCAGGCAAAAGGTATAGCTCTCCAAATTATTAATTTTATCAATATCAGCTCTCCAAACCATCTCTTCACAAGTGCTTAGGGACCACTTGCCACCTCAAGGGAAGGGTGGGAAGAGGAGTGAAACCTCCAGATCATAGTCTAGGCCCAAGCTGTTGTGGAATTGTACTTAAGCCATGGATAAGGTCCCAGCACTCCTCTACTGCTTCTCTTTTAAATGCTGATATAAAAAGCAATTGTTTCTCAGTTCTGCTTCAGAAACTAGAAGTGGGCCTTTCAGTTTCTATAAACAAAATCCTGCCTTTCTTGCAATAAGACATCATACTCCAAGGTTTAATTCAAAAGGAAGAGTGACTTTTTAAAGGTTAGAAAGATTTAAGAAGTATTTTCATGTATCTCACCACATGGTGGTCACCAATGAAGCAGGGAACTTACAAAAAATGGTGGACCTAGAAAACAGTTTGTCTTAGAGAGGCTGAGTGGTCACATATAAGAGAATAACTTGTGATGGATACTGTAAACTCATTTGGCATACAACATTCCTTACTCCCTATTTGCATGAGGCTTTACCAATGAAACCTCATTCTCTGCTGCTGTATAGTTAATATGATAATGTGTCACAGAGCAGCTGAACAGGAAAAATGAGGAAGTTTCCTGCAGAGATCAGGCAGATGGCTCCAGGGCCCTGCCTACTTTTCATTGGACTGCCACTGGAAGGCAAGTGTCTTTACAGAATTCACCAAAGCTTTTCCAGCTGAGAACTTCAAATGGGTCAGGCATCCCTGCAGGACAACTTGGTAACTTGAACATACAATTCAAATTTTACCCACAAAAGTGAAAGCTTTCAGACTCTTCCCTTGAGAGGAACTTCAGGTTGGCAGCCCTCTAGACATTAACCTTAGAAGCCCTAAAATCTCCCATTCCACAAGCAGTACATCTGTAAAGCATGCCTATTATTCACTGCTGTGCTACTCCAGCTGAATTCCAAAGTAGCACTGTAACTGGTGCAAGATCTGACTAATGAAGTGCTAAATCAAGCCCAGCAAGTGGAAGGATTCAATTCTTTTTTAGTTCAAAGCTTTTGCAATTAAGGATAATTAGGATCCAATATTTATACTGCTTCTGTTTCAGTTTTTCTGCAGATAAGATCTGAATTTTGCACACATAATACTGTTTAGTTTCAGTAAATATTTCAGTAATAGTATAAGAGGTCTATTATCACGTAGCAAAAATCTGTTGCAACATTTATTTACTAATAGCTCTGAACTGTTCAGAAATGGCCAAGAAAAAAAAAAAAAGGGAAAAAAAAAGGCCAGTCTGGAAATGCATGAATGGGTTTGCAAGAGCACTGTTTGCTTTTTCCCTGTAAGCTTCTATTGCTGCAGGGAAATTTGATTTATGAGGCCCTGAGTCCATGTCTGCTTCAGACCCTGGCCTGTTGCTTAATTTAGCAACAAGGCATCAGCTGTGGATTGGCTGCCCTGAAGCAGCACAGCAGTTGGGCTCACTCTCGCTTTCCCTTGTGTAAGGTCACTTTCTCCACCAGCTTGAATGTGTGATGTGTTGCATACAAATAGACAGGAAAAGGCAAAAGCCTGTTGTGAAAACTGTCTGGCTTTCTGGTACTCATCAACAATATTCAGCCTGTTGCAACTGAAATGACTCTGCCTTACTCCTCCTGTTTTATAACTTAAGCCTCCCTTTAACCCTTCTCTGTTTCTGTAGGTCTTTCTCCTTCAACCCCCTGTGCTTCTTCTTTACATTATTGTTTTATAGCACCTTTATCCAAGAGGCTTTATTTTGCAAACATTTTGGAAAAGTGACAGACCATCTGAGCTCCATTCAGCTGAATAGACCAAAAGGAAGGTAATATGACACCTGGAGTAAGTATCATATCATTAAACACACATAGGGAGATGCAAGGAACTCTTAAGTCTTACAACTTCACATGCTCACTGGCTGGAAGACAAAGGTGAAAACAACGAGCAGAAGACCTAAAGATTTCAGAATCTCGACTTTAGCTTTATTTTTTTTCCAGGGCGTGCCTCTGTGCTTTCAGAGCATCAAATAAAGTTCCTTTCCGTTTTTACATTCTAGCCACTTAAATGTATATTTTTTTATAACTCATGTCTGTTTAGGTCTGGAGGAGCTGCAGTTGCTCCTAGGAATCAAATGGAGGATATAGTCCATTGTAAAAATTTGCATTTATCAAATGTTAAAGAGCAGAGGTAAAGCGATTTTTAATGTCCTCTTCCAGCAAGTGCAGAGCTTATATCTCTTTAAAAGTTGCTCTGGTTGGATTAACCCTTTGGTTTACTGACTTCAGGTGTCCTGCTTGACTCTGCACCATGTACCTTTTTGGATATACATGTTCACATGGATGAAAGCTGTATAGAGCTTCATAAGCAAAGCAGAGGCATTCTGCAGCATTGGGGCAGTCCTTCTGCCAAACATCAGGCTTACTCATGCAAATAATAAGTCTCAAGAACCCATTCTAATCAAATTTTTCACAGATTCTAAATATAGATGTTTCTGTCAGTTCCCTCGTTAATAAATCACAAAGAAGAAAACACAATTGCTGTTTACACAGGAGTCAAATGAAATCATCTAACCTTTATTTAGCATTGGGTTTTGCTATGACTTTTTTCATAGTTGACCTTTTCTACTTCAAGAAAGGTCTTTATAAAGAATAAGCAGAGATGGGAAGAAAAAAGAAATGAAATTATCTTGCTGAAGTGATAATTAAGCAAGACAAGAGCCATGAAAATAATGTATTTTCATGCAGCTTGCAAAGGTCTGTGCACACTCAGTTGCCTTGGGCAACAGTACAAACTAAGTGACGCTCTGCCCCTCCTACAGCCCTTCCTGTCCCTGACATCAGCACATCACTGTCATTAAAACTGTTGTAAAAAAATAGACAGGGCTGATGGGCTGCCTGAGAGAAGCTGTGACAGCTGCTTTGTGTGTGTCACTGGGTTTTATCACTCCATTACAGGATAATGATAATGATTAGCCTTGCCTTGCTCTCAGAATGGAAAGAGGTATTTTTGATGAAAGGAACTAAAAACTTGGTTTGGGCATCAAGGCAAGATTTCAAAAATCAACAACATCTGGCAGCACAACCCTGAGTAGTTGTTCTAATCTGTGTTCAAATAACCCTCAGATGACAAGTGTATGAGACAATACCTGACATGAATGGCTTATAGGTTAAAAGAAACCATGGACATGGTGTGGAAGAGAAAGCCATTTTTGGGTGTATTAATGTACAGCACTGACTGAAAAACATGCATACATATGTTTACATTTTGTATACAAATGTAGGGCAAGCCACTTTCTAACACTGCCTATCAGGGAGCCCTTGCTTGTGAGACACTGAGCTACCCTTTGCACATGCCAGGTTGGTTGCCCACTCACCAGGTGAGGTGACAACTCATGCAGGTTCTCTGAGCTGCACGACAGGCACCAGACTCTTCTTGTTACCTCTGTGTGAAACTAGGGTGTCCTAAGATAGCTCCCCTGATTCAGTCTGTGCTGTTCACAATGCTCAGACTGTCAACCTCACTGACTCCCTCATCAATTAGCTCCAAGGTTAATCAGAAATGCCGGTGTAGTGCATCCAACATTTTTTCTGCAGCAGTAGAAATCTTCAAATACCTCCTGCTGCTGCATTTTCAATCTGCTACAATGCTTACAGATAAATACAGCTTCAACATCCTTACAATCACTCCTTGAAATGCACCAGAGCATATATAAAACACTCAGCCTCTTCGGTAAGGCAACTGAACAAAATACACCAGGTGTCTCACTGGCAATGTAACCTGTCACGCAGCACCCATCGCTCTGCTCGGCACTGCCCTTTCCTGCATTGAGACACCTTGTTCAGCACTAAGATCTCTTCTTTCAAGAATTTTGCCATGGCCATCAGTAAGCATCTGCCTTCTTTTATGAGAATTTTTTGGGTGACTTACACAGCATTTTTCAGATTGTGCTAAAGCATGAACACAAGTGCTGGACAAACTGACCAGCCCCGGAGCTGCTTGCTCACAGGCTCAGCCAGGAGTTTTACTTTAAAATATATATAAGGTTCTTTAATACTTTGAGATTAAGAGGTATTAAAGAGCATTAAGAGAATAAGTCACAGACTTATTCCCAAGAGGTACTTCTATTAATTTAGGGGAGAAAATAAGGGAACTTGGCAAAAGTTCCAAGGGCACCACAAAAAGCTAGACAAAATGTTCCACCACAATACTGACCAGCACATACTATTCCACAACACTCAAGTCAAAATCCAATCCCTCCAGCTCCAAGCCACCCAAAGCATCAAGGCAGGAGCAAAGAAAGAGAAGGAGAGGGAGCAACAGGAGAGGAGAAGAAAGAGGGAGAGACAGATTATATAGCTACCACTGGAATCTTGTGGAAGACCAGGTCTCACAAGTCCAATGGCAGAGCCGCAACATGAGGCAAACACATGCCCTTGTTTTTATTTGCTCTGGTCCCTCTGACTAACCCCCCCAGGTGAGGTCTCTGACCCACCAGCCACTCGGGGGTTAAGGGCAAGGTTCTCACTGTCCCTGCCAGTCTGAGCTGGGTTAGGGGCTCCAGGAGCTGTGGTGTGTTATAGTTTTCCCAGGCTGTTTGTGACTGACAGCTACTCTGGGGCTGTCCCATGTGGGCTCCAGGGCCTGCCATGAGGGACACAATGCCACCCCACCTCTGTCAGCTTCGACCCATCCCTTCCCCCTCCACACACACACACACATACACCTTCCCCAAAAGATGGTTCTGACCCAATAATTACTGATCTGGTGTCTAACAACATTAAATGACCTGAAAGTATATCTGGTACACTGGCAAGTATTTTGTGGCCTGTCCTGGGATAGGGTCTGCCATCTTTATTTAATTCAGGATGTATCTTGCTCAGAAGACAGTCCAAACATAATTAGATTTTCCTCTGATTTAAGCTTAGAGAAAACAGAGTAATGTCTTTAATGGAGTGTCCCTCTCTATAAAGATTAAACAGAAGTTCTCAGCAAAGCAAGCCCTTTAAGCCATATTGTGGGACCATGGTTTCTGAAAATTGTTCAAATCAGATGCTCGGCTTTCCTCACAGGGTACCAGTGTAGGCTACTTTTCCCACAGCAATTATCTCTAAACAAGCTTTGTTTTCACCTGCTTTTCGAACTTTGTTTCTTATTTCAGTGGGATGTTCCTTGGACATGGGCTATTTTTCTGGTCTTCTGAATCTTCAGGCATCCTATGTGTTGCACATGCAACAAAGCTATGGGCTTTTAATGACAGAATGCTTTTTGGAACAAAACAAAGCCAATAAAAATAGCAGACAGAAACAGAGACAGCTTTCCCTTTAAACAAAGGGAAATCTCAAATCTGAGATCACTCTATGGTGCAAGAGACCCAGCTCTTCCACTGTCAAATTAAAAAACTGACTATGTTTGTTCACCTCCTTTGCTATTTGGTAGCTGGTCTGTATTGCTCCTCAGCTGGAGTTCTGTCATACTGTGTCAGCCAACACCTCCCTGACCACAGGGATCACAAGGTGGGCAAGGTGGGCTCTGTGTCCTGTGGTTGTATCATTTGCTGGCATATAGGCCACTGGAACCTCTAGCTTTTAACAGGCCTGATTCAAATCAGGTAGCTGTGATGACTGAACCACCAGGGCCTTTTTGATCTTGGAACAACAGCTATTGTCTCAGTATGTGTGAATGGAGTTTTTTTCATTTTGTGCAGTAAGTTATTGCTCCAGAAGAACTTTAATATTTGGTTCCCAAACGCCTACACATATTCCAGGGCTGATATGTCATATAAACCCCATATATAGCTCATAGCTAGAGAAGTCTAAAGTGCCATCTCTTCTGAAGGAATTATTTCCTAGCAAAGCTGACCTGCTCCTTTCCTACCAGAGAGAGAACTGTGTGTTGGTTAAGCCATGAAGCAGGTAACTTGTGAGAAGTAGAAGATTACAACTTCAGAACACACTAGCAATACAAGATCCTAGAAAGACCTCTCTGTGATTCATATGATTAGTGTAGGGTCTGGCTTCACACCCTGGTATCAGTGGAGGCACTCCTCTGTGAGTTTGTAATGAAGTCAAATATAGTTTGGGAGTAATCCAAAGATATCAAGTTAATTGCTCAGTACTACGTCTGCATGCTGTGCAGAGGAAGGAAATGGCAATTTCATTAAGCTTTTAGTGCAAACAACGCTTCTCTTTGTCTTGCTTAGTTCCTAAATGTTACTCAAGATTTGTTGCCTTCTTCATATTTCATTTGCATAAGCTGAGCTATCATTTTGCAAAAGGGGCATATTTTTTCATTTTACAATCAGTAGCATTATTTGGTACATTCTGTTTTCATTCCTAACAAGACAAAATGTATGTGGCCTTCATAATTGGCCTTTCTGCATACAAGCTAATGGCACTAAGTGCAAAAATGTCATTCTTTATGAGCTCTGTATTGTAGCAGTCTTCAAAAAGCATCAGCAAAAAAATAGCACAGTATTCTGACCTATAACTATTTAAAAATATAATTTGTGGTAGAAGCACAGAACATTTTGCAACACAGTGACTTTAATACCTGCAGATAAATTCCTTTAAATACACTTTGAGAAGCATCATTTTTAACAGCCAGACTCTCCCACTGACAGAGAAGGCAGATGGTTCTGTCCATGGAGATGCAGAGGAGGAGCCACTGCAGGCAGCAGAGAGACAGCCTGCACATTTCAACAGAGTCTGCTTGGTTCAAGAGCAATGTAAACACCACCACTCTTTTATCCCCTCTTTGCCATCCTTACTTAAAATGATGTAGCGCTTCTTTAAGTCCCAGCTGCTGCTTGAAGACTCAGTGAAAATTTTTTTAACCTTTAGATGTACCAGCACCAGGCACGACCCATCTTCTTCTTGCTCACGGTGTTCCTCTACAGCATCAGGTCCTTTGTTCTCTTTTCCAGGGTGATTAGCTCATGGTGTCCCTACCTGACAAAGCTCTCTCCCCATTGCCCTCTGTGCTGCATATCTGAAGCTGTTCCAAGTCTTTGCTGCCTCCATCAAGCATCCCACTTCAGCCCTTTTCTTGGTTACTCCTGACAAAGCATTACAGGGCTTCAAGATCACCTTCGCTTTTGACCACTGCTGACACTCTGTGTTTGTTATTTGCTTCATCTTCCCCTGCAATGGCAGCCACATGCTGTATTTGTTTAGAGAGACAGAGAAAAGACTAATGCAAAACTATAAAAGCTGCCTCAAGGATTGCCAGTGTCTATTAAGGTGGGTGGAACCAGGCAAATCTGTCTCCTAGACATTTTAAAAACCTGCCAAAGTGCCTAATCTGTCACGATTTCAGGCCCTTACACTGCCAAGCACAGCATTAAAAGAGAAAATTGAAATGGATTTCTAACCTGAGCATATTTTTACAGTTTCCAATCTAAGCCTTGTGGCATTAGAACTGTAACTGCATGCAATATGCTGCAATTTCCCTCTTCCCTGCTCTTACATGGTTTCTTGCTCCTTAAGTCTTCGTAACAATTTTTAATGGAAACTGCAAATTTTCCATGCTTTTGAACAGTCTTATTCATTCATGAAAAGGAGAAACTTTTGATGCTTCCTGAGTTTAATCAAAATTTTAAAATATTGCATGTTAATAAAATTTGGTTTTGAAATGGTGAATTTTGGTGACAAAAAGACCTTTGCAAAAATTGTTTTGCTAAAAACTCTTCAGTTGCCTACAGAGATGATTAGTATTTCAATGCCCAAACAAAGATGAAAAGAGGAAAGAAAATAACACGCCTTCTTTGACTCTCTCTATTAACTTGCTGTAGGAAATCTTTAGCAAAGAGCACATGCACTTTGACTTGGAAAACGAGATGTATCTACATGCTTTACCTGTGCAGTTAACACCATATCACTGCTGGGGTTTGCCTGCCTGCTTTCAGAACTGGCCTCTTGATTGGCAATTTGCCTTTTACACAAATATCTTACAAGGTAATCTTGAGAAAAAGGCCTAAATCTATTTATTTAAAACACAAATTGATTCCTAGGCTGTGGTTGCACGACCCTTGATGCCATAGCTGTAGAAATAGGAACCAACTAAACGAACATGAACTGGATTGAGAGTTTGCGTGTGGTTGTGGCTTTTTAAAATCTGTTTTATGATTGAGAGTTCTTTCAAAATTAGTCTTAATTTATTCCAGCCAAACTAGTTTAAGACAAACCAGTCTCATAGCCAGACATAACTGTTTAACCAAATGAGTAAAATTATGCCTTAACCAGGCTGTTGGTCCATAGATAGATTTTTCTAGGTACCAAACATGGGTAGAGAGGACCTCAGAAAAACTGGTTATGCAAATTGTGAGGTACCTGGATTATTGTTATGCCCCTTTACAGTCTTTCTTAGCACATACAGCCCCCTGCCCTCTCTCAGCTGACACTGTGCCAGTGAGATTGAGCTGTAGGGCAGCTCCAGGCCGGGGGCGCTCTTTAGATGAGCTTCGCTGCGCTGCAGGTCAAGAGGAGGCAGGCTCAGGCGCAGCCAGAGTGCACCCTCTGCAGCAACCAGATTCTTGGTGAGCAGCCAGTGGGGAGGTGCAGACACACATCCCTCTGTACCCCTGCATGAACTCTCTGCCACCCTGGCTGGCTCTTCGCCCTCCTTTGGCACAGCTGGCCAGAGCCAGACATCCACACTGTGGCTGGATGTAACTTCAACGGGTAGGTTTTCAGGGGTATCAGGGAAAGGAATGAAATGGGTGATTTGGTGTTTTGTTTCTATTGTATTTGCACTCCTTTAGCCCAAAGAGTGTGAAGGTGTTTTGTGATGTCCTGTATCACTGTGGGCAAATGAAACAGAAACAACAATAGTGTGTCTGATTGTGATTTCTGCAGGAAACTGTGGAATGTTTCCAGTCATATTAGGTTTAATCTCATTGGCTTTTTTTTCCCCCAAAAAGCTAGCAGGCAGCATCCCTTTTTCATGTTTTAAAGTGAAAATAGATCAGTGCTGAAATACATAACACTTGGTAGCATTCACCTGCAGGAACTCCATAACCCTGGCACTGACAAGCAATACATTAGAACATGGTGTTAAAGATGAAAATAAGGCAGTGGATGTTAAAGACACACATCACAGACACAATGCAAGAGGGGATCCAGTCTTTACAGGCTATGAATGAACCCTGTTGCCAGCTTCCCATCTCTAGGAATTATGAGGGATAGAAGAAAGGGCATATTAGTTTTTTAACAGCTTTGTCAGGTATAAGGCTTAAATTTGTGCTCCACATCAGTGGCATTTATTATTTTGGCTTTGCACCAGAGTCTATTACAAAGAAGAAAAACCTTTCAATCCTAAAGACTCACACAGAAAAAGATCTTGGTTTGATTCCATTTCCCTTTTAATATTAATTGCATGTTTGGTTTTTATGGGCAGGGGGCCAAAAAGCAAAAGAACAGCTTCCACCATGAGAATGACTAGGGCCAAGCAGCAGAATTTAAGGCCATCTTGTTCTTATTGCTTCTGGCAATGAATATCTCTGACTCTAGCTCAGTCAGAAGGACTCTAGTCCTCTTATTATCTTGGATGTGTTACAGGATAACCTTGTGCATCTCAAAGTGCAGTATGAAGCAAGGGTGTAGGTGACCATAGAGCTTGGGACTATATACACATTAATAGCAGTTTATGAATACTGCAGTGTACCCTCACTGCTGTTCTGCTCTCCCTTCCCCTTAGCACATACATTGCACCAACCTCAGTCTCTGAGTAAGAAATGGCAGCAAAGACTTGATACACTTATTTTTTTATTGTTCTTACCCTTTGTACATTCCAGCAAATATAACCACTCCACTCAAAAGGAGACCAGGTAATTTCAAACAGAATATGCAGGAAAAGTGAGCACATTTTCGTTTAGTTAACTCTCGGCAGAAAAGAGATTTGGTTTCCAGCTGGGGGCTGCATGTGGTATGATACAAACTAATAGCAGTAATCAGTTCTTCACACATCAGAAGGAGTTGGACTTAAGTCCATAGCTTGATGTGATCCCAGTTAGAGAGAGGAAACCTGATAAAAGATAGCCTAGGACAGCAAACCATGAGGGTGGTGGGCTGGAGATGGGAATAAAAAGTATCAGTGGAATAATATGGCTATAATTCCTTCTCCCCAAAACTGCCCTGAGTCTCCCAGAGTCTGTTGTGATTGTTCTCAGGGCCTTGGTGAGAGAAGAGGGTGCCCTGCCATTGCCCTGCTCCTGCTGGTGTTACAACACACCCAGAGAGATGTCTTTGCTCACGGATCAGCTCACCACGATGCCAAGGCAGGTCTGGAGGACCCTATGCCTCAGCCTGTGTCTTTAAAACCAGACAGAGCGGGACCATTTGCAAAAGGCCTGAGTTCACCTTGGTGTGCCACAACCACAACCCCTAATGCAAGCACATTCAGAGCTGTGTTTTTCCTTCTCATCATATTTTGGGTATACCTATTACAGGATAAGCTCTTTTTGCTGCTACAAGCATTATAATAATTTAAACAGCAGTCATCTACTGTATGATTTCCTTCCTTCCACCAACACTATCATCCTTAGGTCCAAAGTCATTAGATAAACAATTAACCACAAACTTCATTTAGCTAACTAAAATGAGATGAGGTATTTTTATTTGTTTATATTTGTTACTGCAATAGCAGCACCAGTTTTGCTTGTTTGTTTTTGCAATGACTTAAGGAGAAGCAAACAAATTCTTTCCAACATGTAATAAATACCTAGAGAAAAATAACAATAATTACACTTTCAATGTCAAATAAGCATTAGCTCCCCGTATCCTGTGTTTCACATTCTTATGGTGTTTCCATTTTTAAAGACTGTTTTTAAAATAAGTGTGAGTAAGTGCTTCCTAGAAAATACTCTATTTGATGGCATTTTGTTTTCTTCTGTGCATGAATGGCTTAGGGACAACTGTTGAGTTTTCAGCTGTAAATGCAAATGTAAACCTAACCTAGGTTACAATCTGAACATGTGCTATTTGCTCCACATGTTCTGTGTTTGCAAGGTGGTCTGATTCAATCTTCTCTTTCAAATGACACTAAGTTCTCTAGTTGTCTGGCAAAATGCTGAAAGGTGAAGAAAAGCAAGTGGTTTCAAGATAGACAAATATCCTTTGTTCTTGTTAGATATGTAGGGGAACCACTGCCTGTCCAAAAGTTTTTAGAGTTTGTGAACACTGCATTTGCTTCTATAACTTCTGTGGAGCTACATGTCTTTGGTTTTTCCTGGCCTCTCTACCAGGTAGAAGTACATCTTTTCATGCCAAGAGAATGCTTGCTCAGCCAGTACGCTGAGCCTCCCGTACTGCCTGCAGTACACAGTCAGGGACTGAAGGCATTCCCTCTGGGAATAGTTATCTTAGCATAGTTAAGTTTTGCAGGCTGAGGAATCCTGGTAGTAGAGGGGGCTAGAATGGTGGAAAATCAATCCTGAACTGGCGAGGCTTGGCATAAAAGGCACTTACACACTGGAAACGGGAATGCAGTGGCAAGCTTTAAAGGAAAATCATGAATTTTTTGGGAGGGAGCATGATTATTTGGGGAGGGAGCAGTGTTCTTCCTGGCTGTGCTTACATGACATACATCCCTTGTTAGAGTATCTGTAATAGCACAATATGGCTATATGGGAGCAGTGCCAAGGCTGACAGAAGGGGTCTAACATACAGAGCATGAATCCTTCTCTGAACCTGCCCCAGGTTCCCTGAGGTTTTGATTAATGCTCATCCTAAAGTGTTTCGTCATTTTGTTTACCTTTTCAGCTTGGAACCACTAATGTTATTGCCGCAGCACTGCACATCCTGAACTGAACACATCTCCAGTTCTCCTAGAACATCGGTTGAATTATGTAGGTCTCAGTCACTCTGGTGAATTTGTCTTAGGGCAGAGAGCCTGTTTATTTGAAATGCTGGTGAATCTGTGCTCAGTCCACATTAGGGTTGCAAAACCAATAAAAAAATACATACAAATTGCTCTAAATGCTAGTTTACTTCAAAGCCTAAATTAAGTCTGATTACATGCATTGTCAGATTCATCGGCTCTGCTGTAGGAAAGAATAACTTTCATTTTATGGCATTATTTGCTTATGAACCTACTGGGAGTCCATTTCTGTGTTGTACAGTCTTTGCCAGCAGTCTTGTGAAGTAAAGCTTTGGCATTCTCAATGTTCTTCATCTTTCTGGTCGAGTGCAGTGACCAGGCAGGACTTGGGAGCCTGACTTTTTGTTTCTAACTCTGCAGCACGCTGAGACACAACCTCAGCCAGCTGCAGCCGGATTAGCTGCAGAGGCGGGCAATTTCTCCTTCTTCTTCTCTATGTCTGATGTGACTTTAAACACTTGAAGTTAGGAGCAACCTCCAAAGGTACATCCATGCTACATCGTTGCAGTAGAGAGGGGAGGGAGATGGCCAGGTTGCCCTGAACAAGCAGCGTCCAGCAGCTCAGCTCAGACAGTGCCAAGTCGCACACCCTGCTTGGTTGGTGCCATGTAGACAGAAGCACAGAGCTTCTGCGGCTAACGAGTTGCCAACAAGAATCCCACCTAGTTCAGTTTTCTATACGTTCTACAGTGTGCACACACCTTTCCTATGTTTCTGCAGCCCAAGAACACAAAGGGTCAATGTTTTAAGGTGGCTTTGTGGTGTGGGGAGGAAGTGCCTCCAGAATACCATGGTCTGCTCAAATACATTTCAGGTCACTCTCAAGCAATGTGGACAAGCTGCGGTTTGTCTCATCAAGCAGGAGATGGAGCAGTTTAAGGACTCTGAAGGCTGAATAAAAAGAGGGTATAAGCAGCTAACCCCTTTTGGCAGCTGTTCTAATGGAAGGTAAAAAATGACTGCCCTGAGCAAGCCCATTTCCTAGCAGTCAGAAACATACCCCAACTCCAAAGTAAACCATAATAAAATAAAAAGAGGAACCAAAAAAACCCAGAGTTCATTTTCAGTCACTTAATTCTGCCACTCTTTATCTCAGTAATATACAGAAAGAACCAGCAACGTTCCTTCATAAAGCCCTTGCTTCAACCGCAGCCAGCATTAAAGCAAGGCAGGCAATGGGAAGAAAAGAAGTAAAAATTCCCTGCAGGAAGCCAGCCCGTAGTCTGAAGGGTTGCTTCCCGCTTCCCTCCCTGCATCTTGGTTCTCCTGACAGCATGCCGTATGGCCTGGCAACTCTGCAAATGCTGAGACAAGTGTGCTGTGGAGCAAAAAAATATTTCCTTATTACCATGTCAGGCTGTCACTCCTCTGCTTCCCCCACTGTTAGGAGCTGCTAGACTCTCTCAGCCATCTGGTGCAGGACTCGAAACTTCCTGCTGTTAACTCTGGCCAGTCCTGGCATTGCTGTGCACTTGGTGTATGGAGATAAGACAGGTTTTGAAGTGTTTATACAAAGCTGGAAAAGCAGTGGAAAGACCGGAGGAAAATGAGTGGGAAGGTGTGAGCTGGAAACAAGACACATTGGTGCTGAAGGAGGCCTGAGCACACATTTCGCTTTTGGAGGGGATAAAGGAAAGTGCTTTGCCCTTAGACTTGAGCTGTCATGAGACACAGCCATGGGAGAATAAAGTGGTAGATGTCATGCTCTTCTTTATTCCCTGCCGGGGAATGGAGATGCAGACAGATTTCCAAAGAAGTACAACAACTTGGAGCCCTTTGGATGAGGAAGGGTCTGAGAAGCCATCTGCCTCAGTTTCCTCTGCCAGCTCCTCACCATGGGACACCACTCATGTGACAGTTGGGAAGCTAAAGAAATCCTTATAAGGTGTATTTAGACCAGCGTGTCGGTGACTGGATCGGAACCAAGCTATGCCTGCATAGTTTGCCCGGGCAAGAGAAGAAGTCATTGATGCTCTTGTGGCTCTCCCTGCTGTAATCTGCTCTGACCCCAAGTTACACTGGTTTGCTAATACAAAGAGCAGTAAGGCAGGTGTCAGACTGCTTTGTTTATGCAGTTTTTTCATCCTGCTGGCATTCAGGAACTTATCACTGAATGTGTGATTAATTGGGCCACGTTAGAAGATGTAGCTCTTCCCATAGACTCAGCACTAGTGGTGCCAGCAAAAGTGCAGAGCATCACTTTCCCTGACAGACAGAGTAAAGCCACCACTGTCCTACATCAGGCTCTGTGATCCCAAGTCATCTATTCATGACTGTGCATGTGTCCCTCATAGTCATTGGAATGAGTTTTGAGCCTGTCTTAGAAAGCCCTGCAGATTCCCAGAAATTCCTGGAGGTATTTTTTTTTAATTTCAATAGGTGCTTTACCTGAGTAAGAGTCTCACAAGGATGCAGCACCTGGTTGGGTGAAGTGGGTGTGTTAGGCTATCGTTAGGCTATCATTTGGGTGAATACCCAAAATACATGATGCTGCCTTGAGTAAAATATGGGCTGGGTTTCATTATTACTTAGCAGATACAGTTTTCATGCAAAGTGACTTGACTTTTCCTCAGTAGGAATGATAGGATGTTAAACAGTTATTTAGATATGAATATCTGAATTTTGAAAAGATGTTAGCTCCAGATAAAGGGAGAAACTTCTTAAAATTTATAGAAAAACCTAGAGTTAGCCAGTTTTAAACTACTCTCTCAAATGTCTATTCTAATACTTCCTGTGCGTATAGTGAGTGTAACAGCACTAGCACAGGACTTCAAAGAATAATATCACACCTTTTTAGAGGCCAGCATGCAATTGCTTGAAAGTAATCATCTGGAGGTATTATTTTCTATTTCCCCATGAAATGTTGTTGAAATCATTTACTGTCTTCTCACAGTTCCAGTATTTTCCCATGTGCCCTTACAGGCTCTCTCTATGTGTAAGGCATTTTATTCCTGTATCTCCACACAAAGAGAAGAATTTATTGGAACAAGCTGGCACAGCCCAATTGACTTTAGGTACCTGCAGCGACTTTAAGTAGCAGTAGCTGAGGATGCTCCTTATACTACATGCACCACCCAACTGCATGCCCCTGAAAGTCAACTGAAGAGTGCCCGTTAATTTGAATACTCTTTCAGTCAGGCTCTAACAAACATACTGCCTTGGTCCTATTGAGGGCAATATCGCATAAACTTCAACGTGAATTTACTTTCTAAACAAGGAGCAAACAATATGTGCCCCATGAAAGCTGCAGTTACACTGCAGTGGGAAAGGTAAATGGTGGTGGTGATGAAGATGACAGCGATGGTAATGATCATGGTGGTGGTGCGCTCCCCGGCGGTTGCTTTATGTCTTTACCTCACTACTTAAAGTGTCTTCTATTTTGCAAGCTAAATGTTGAACACAGCACTTTGCACTGCTGTATTCTTGCAACTGCCCTTAAGCTTACAGGCTTTTTAGAAGGGGCAGAGCTTCATAGAAGCTGGCAGTGCTCCTGTCATCAGCTGGCAGTCATCGGTGGAACATCATAACTATGGGCATAACAAGGAGCAGCTTGGACTATAAACAAGCTGTCTAGATACGTACAAGTTATTCTGAAAGAAGATAGTTTTCTTTGGATGTATGCACAACATGCTGCTCTTTTAATCTTCAGGGCACCTAAATCAGGACATTTGCACCAAAATATCTATCTGAGTCTGTCCCAAGAAATAGAAACCCTCATGCCCCAAGCAGTGCCTGTTTCCTTTTCCCCATAAAACACACCCTGGCCATAGGAACTACAAAGCTTATGCCTGTAGCATTTCCCCCGCCCAAATCAATGACTTCAGTGTGATGAAAAGAATAAGTGCTTTTGACTGATCCAAAAAAGGCTGTTATTTCCACCTGTTAAAAGAAGTCTCTGCCTACCAGCAGAGTCCAACATAGATGAGCAGACAGACTTGTGGTATTTAAATCAATTAAGACTTTATTTATAACTAAATTCAGAAAAGATGGAATTGTAAACAACAAGAACTATATACATGAAAAAAAAGTCCCTCTAAGACCTAACCCTCCAAATCCATCTGAGTCTGTATTTCAGAAACAGAAGTACTCATACGTAAACTGGATGATAGTCATCATAAGTTAGTTCTGTCCTGCAGGTTGGGCAAGCCCTGGCAGTCTCAAAGGCAACAGGGAGGCACCGACTGTAGAAGAGATGGCTGCAGTGGGTTGACAAAAACAGTTGTTCATTTCATAGAATCTGGAAGAAAGGAAACCACAACCTGTATTGGGAGGAAAGGATTTGAGTTTGCTGCTCTTTTGGCACCAGGCCAGTAGGACTTGGAGTATCTGGAATCAGTTCATCACTCCTAGGATAATAAGGGACCCACAGATCTGCCAGTGCCCTCTTGGCAAGGGTTTATCCCTCTGCATACACAACCAAGAAGGAATTTTTTGGAGCTCCATGGCAAGGTCTGTGCTTCAAGCCAGCTGCCTGTAGCACCCCACATTAGCCAACTGAGTTGAGCAGCTCCCTCTCTGCCCCGTTCCCCCTCCCACAAAGCAGAAAGGATGACAACATGTGGATCCTTACCTGTGAGTAAAAATTGGACACCTCATGGCTGGTTGCCATTCCCTAGAGAGAACAGACCCAGAAAGAGCAGCCATTAATACCACTGGGCATCAAGGTTTACTGATATATAAAATGTCACATAATCATCTGACTGTACTGACTGGCCATGATACATTTCTTTTGATGAATCCTGTGTATCTTTAGCTCTCTCAGTTTGCTGCATGTAATGAGGAGTTCAGATCTCCCTGTCCTAAAGGAAACAGCATCTTAGTTTTCATTGCGAGAAAATGCAGTCAGTCACCCTGCTCTAGGATTTGAAGTAACAGCAGTCTCCAGCACAGGGGAGTCTATGTACTGGCAGAGTTAATCTCCAACAGGTCATCAGTAGCAGCTTTGTAACTGAAGGATCGAGCTGTCCTTGTTCCAGAAGGGAATGCAGTCTGACACTACAGAGTAACACTGCAGACAGCTCTGGCAAGTTCCAGCCTCAGGAAGGACCCTTTGGTCAATGTTGAATGCTGCAGCACTGAGCTCTTTCAGCCTCACCTAAACAGATCAGGAAGGTGCATTCTGTAACAGAGAAGCTTGAGACTGAAGGAACAAAATATTCCTTTTTCATATTAACCAAGGGGTGGGATTTGTTCACCAACATATTTAAAAACCAAAATTTAAACATCTATAAATCCATTGGCAAAATGCACTGTGGTTTAGAATAGTAGAAGCCCTTAAGGTGGCATATTTAAGACCTGACACCTTAAAGTTTCCGATTCAGGTTCTCTGCTATACTGCCTTTCAATAATCCAAAAGACTCAAAGCACATTAGCTTTATTATAACCTGCATTCTGCCCCCGCCCTACCCCCGGAAAACCCCCCACTTTAAAAACACTCTATGTCACAATTCTCATGATCTTCATCTTCCCTAGTCACATGGACACCTGATTTCATTTGATTAGTTTAATGCATTGCATCTTTCTTATCCAAATGGAGTACCCCTGCAGCAGAACTTTCCTGTTTCTCTGCAGAATAGGGACTTTACTGCACAGGCACCCAACATGAGCTGCAAGATCCCCATGCCACATGTAAACATATCAGGGTTCCATTACATTCATGGGACTGAACAAGAACTGGCCATAAAAGCATAACCTCCACAATGGCCTTCGTGCAAGTCTCCCTCGGGAAGAATGGCCACTGCTCCAAGAGAGAAAGGCAGTGTGTGACAGACACAGTGTGTGACAAAGCAGAGGATGCGTAAGAGTTTTTGCTGGAATTTACCCGGCTGCTGCCTGCTGGTCTCGTGATGCCAAGCCTCATCAACACTAGTGAAAGTATTTCCATATCCAACATCACTACCAGACCTTGGCATGAAAAGTAAATGCAATACATTGTGAGCTATGGCCTGTGACTAATCCCCCTTCCTTGCATACCCCCCCAACTTGTCTATAAGGATACAAGCAAGGTTGTAAATTTGCCTTGGGCTGCCTTTTTCTCCTAGAGTGGTTATCATTTGATCATCATGCAACACAGGATGTTGTCCTCATTGAAAGAGGGAAATTAGTAGAGGAAGTGAAGGCTTCAAAGTTAAGCCAGGACATAGCAATATAACTTAGTCCTGTCTGTATACAAATTTTTTAAAAAAAAGCAAAATTCAATGTTTGATGGGTCATAAGGTATATGTACTTTGAACTTTGAGTTTCCTCGTCCAATGATCCCTGTTGTTGAGATGCTATAGTAGGCGCATACACATCATTAGCTCTTGTTTCATCTTCATCATCGCTGCTCAGTACAGAGCTTTCTGACTGTTGCTGGCTTCCTAGTGCAAGATTTCTCCTTTGTTGTTCATACCCTGTAATTTAATTTTGGTAAGTTGGATCTCTTATTCCCTCTCACTCTCTCTGGAACTATCCTTCAAATACATTATTTTAAGTAGTCTGTAATGGTTCCTATTTTAAATGGACCTTTTTCAGCTGTGTGAAAGGCAATCTTAATCAAAGTAGTTTCCTAAATATTAAAGCTGAAGCATTCCAAACACTATTCGCCCTATGAACAGCTGAAAAGGTGGCCTGAGAGATTCTCAGTGTCATACATTCCATAGAGTTACACTACCTGTGAATAAATCTGCCCTAAAAAGGGAAGGTCCCTCACCCCATTCTTACTGAAAATGTCTGTTGTGATCCTATGGTAAGGAATGCAACAATTACTGTGTGATAGGGGAGAGAGGACTGCAGTCAAGTTTCCAAGGAGCATGGTGACATAGCACATACATAACAAAAAGGCTTGGCAAAACACAGAGTGCTTTGTTCAGAAAGTTCCAGAAGGGATGGAAGAGGTGCTTAAATCTCAAACTGCACATTCCAGAGCTGCTGTGTTTCTTTGTTATTATATGATGCTAAACTGTTGCACTCTTTTTGTCTGCATTAAACCAAACCTCCCCACTCAAAGGCAGTTTCTATCAAATGAGTATTGTTAAGAGCAGTCCTTGGAAAGTATAAAAAGACTCGAAGCAGTGTCTCCTTAGAAGTTGTCATCATCTCCCTCCTGAGTTAAGGTAACTTGAAAATGGGGTTATATTGTCCAGGTTCAAAAGAGATCAATTTTTAAGGGCCTGGTCGATAACATCCAAAGGCCCAAGAAATGCTGTTCGCTTTTTAACTCTCAGAAACTGAATACAAGGATCTCTGCAACTCCAGTGTCCATGTAACAATAATCTAGCACTAATCAATTAAAATTACAGAAAATGTCACCAAATTAAAGTCCTTTTCTGCATACATATTCATCCAAAACTTTGATTGCAGGGATTTTCCACTGTGTTTGATAGTGGCTATCAAACAGAGATTGGATTCATTCTCTAAGACACTGGTCAGAGGCTTTAGCACTGTCCTTTGCCTTTTGCTAAGTGCGGTTTCAATCCCTGCTGCTTGAGCTTCTTGGAAAAGACATACAAAAAAACCCCATTCCATTTAGGACAATTCTATGATTGACTGTAAAACGTCAACTCACCTTCAAGAAGCTTCATCAATGCTTAGGGGAAGGGAGAGAAAAGAAAATACAATTAGACTTTGATGTGCACCCCTGATGTGGCATAACAAGACCAGCTCAGCAAAGTAGGTACAATGGAACAGAGGAAGAATGGTAGACTGTTGACCTCTTATTTTGGTTGAGTAAATTCAAACTAGTAGCCAGTTAGCTGCTGCCCTGAAAACAACTAAGTGGGTGCTTCTCATTGTGCTCCCACTGCTAGAAAAAGGTAGAAACGGAGGCAGCTTAGGAACCATCTGAATGAAGCCCCTCCTCCCTGCTCCCCTGTTCCAGTTCCCTAATTGGATTTTGTCTTCAGGTGAATCTTTCTCCCTTCTGCCACAAACAGGCAAATTCAGTTGTGATAGCCTTTAACAACACTGTGTGTTAGATTAACAGATGCTGAAGAAAGAAACCCTAAAGTGGAAGCTGGTCTTTTTTTTGGTGGAACTTTGTGTGGGTCATGCAGATTCTGTTGTAAAGTTTGAGACCTTTTCTTTAAAAGCTCAGGAACAATCCTATCAGGAAATACGCCCTTTGCTATGCCTGTTTGCATGGCAGCAGTGACATCCCAAAATCAAGTGGAGAAACTACTCTGTGGCCTGGATCAAAGACTATTCTTTCAAAATAACAGGATAAAAAAAATGACTTTTTAAATGACTTCTTAGAGTAATAAACAGAACTAGTTTTTACCCTTGTCAGCTACAGTTTTGCTTGGCATCTCAATGAGAGTAGTATCTGAAACCAATGTTGCAGCCAAACACTTCACATTTCGGAAGTCAATGACTTCTTGCCCGTTTCTTTGGTTTTTTCTCATCCCTACACCTTCAGCCTGAGGAACACTGTAGCCTTTCAGTGGCTAAAGAAATCCCACCAATTCCCCGCCCTCAAAAAAAAAAAAAAAAAAAAATGAAACCCTTCCTTAATTGTCCTCCTCCGTTTTTATTAGTCTTCTGCTGAAAACTCTTAGGAGACTGTCTTAAATTTAACCCTAGTAAACAGCAATTAAAATTAAATTTATTTTTTTTTTCAAACTGGTGAAAATCTAACAATTTAGATCCTTATTTCAAGTCTCTGAAGTCTTGAAGATTTCAGGTGTTCAGCTGTTCCTCTGCCAGCATTTCACAACAGGGTTGGGAGGAGGTTTGCTCTTCTCCTAGGGACAGCACCTTCCTCCTGAGGCCCTGCTGTGCTATGAAAGATGACACAGCAAAAAAAAGAGAAATTAAAATTCAGTCTGCCTTCTAGCCAGTCTGCCACTGGAGCTGGATTCATAGGGTTTGGCTGGGGCTTCTGAGACCAGCAGTGACCCCATCTTGGCCCTGCTGGATTCAGGGATGCTCCTCAGCCCCTGGTCCTATGGGTGCTCTCGGTGTGGGAAGGACAGTGGAAATTCATTCAATGGTGGGGATAGCATAAGAATATTTTCAGTTTATGCTCCTGCCTCTTCTAAAGGAGCATCTTCTTCTTAGAGCTTGGTGTGAAACAGAACACAAATGACTATTGCACTAGGAAAAGAGTAGAGAGAGTAATTTCAGTAGAAAAGAAGATATCCTTTACATTACATGAAAATTCATTTTATTACTTCATACAGTTAAAGTATAGGGAGTAGCTCCTTATCATGGCAAGCAAGAATAAATATAAAAACTTTTCTCTGCGTATGAGATCTGCAGATCACTTGGCTCAGTCTTTCTGTTAGGCTACATTTCTTGCTAATATTCTTTCATCTCAATAGCCATTTGGCAGTTTGGCCAGCAAAGTGAGAAAAATTAGCTATATACTCAGTACCTTTAGAAGCCACCACCTGCTTAGCCAAAGATACTTGCTCTGCAAAACAGAGGGTTGTGACTGTTCTAGTGTTGTGCCTCTAATTCTGTAGGATACATTTACCTATTATTAAGAGCTAAAGAGTCATCTGAGAACATAGAAAAGCTTTCAGATCTTGCAGAATTGCATGCTTGGAGATGAACTTATAAAAATCCGCTGTGACTTACAGAGATGAAAGAGGAATGGCCATTTCAACTCATTTTTTGCATTGTGAGAGCTTGGCTGCACTGACTTACTTAGGTATCTTTTTTTTACTGACTTTAGAAGACATGTGGTCTAATTTGTTGATATTTTCTATTTCTCAAAATTAAAACCCCTGACCGACAGTGCTGGGATGGAAACCCCTGGAATCAAGGGTAAGTGGTAAAAGGAGACAACTGATTTGTCCTTGTGAGTCTTAGTCTCAGCTTCCAATGTTCTCTAGTATGGTGGCAGGTTGGACCCTGACCTAGAAATTGTTATTCATGACCAGCTTGGATCAGCTGCTATTTTTTCCTCAAAAAGCTAAAAATATGTCTAGAAATAGGTGCATTTGCTTTCTCTATTGTTTCTGGAATTGTTCTTTTTTTAATTTTTTTATTTTGAGAGCAGAAAGAAGATCAAAAAGTACGTGAACTTCAAAGAGAAATCCAACATTTCTTTTAGAGAACTTTTGTTCCTCGCAGTCCTTGCAGATGGTGGTTTTACAGAGAGTATTTGGGTCAACAAGTTCTCATTCTTCATCTCACTCTTTATCTTTCTGCACATATGAAAGCTCACAACTTGACAGGCAGCTCAATACCTACAAATGGCTATATAGTGATTACAAAGTGTCCATGTTTTCAGACCTATTACATATGCAGTGATGTAAAGCTTCTATTTTAAAGATCATATTTATTTATCGTACCAGAAGGGGATAATATCTGGAAAGGTTATATCGGCAAAGTAAACATGAAGCACTACTAAACAAAGTATAACCTAAATGGCCAGTGTGCTTTCAGTATTGAAATTTTAATCTCATTTCCTCATTTTATTGTAAATGGTAAGGGGAAAAACTGATACAGAATCCATAGGAAAAAAGTCCTGTGCACTGTACACTGCTTATGTGAAAAAAAAAGTCCTCCTGATATCCTTCTGGTTTGTTATTGACAACAGTTTGTTCCCTGCCAATTACACGAAGAGCAGCAGGGCTTGCTTTAAGTTACGATTTCCTGTTTGTAGCCAAGCAAGTATATTAGGGGTGAAAAAAAGGTGGAAAGGGGGATGTGAAGGAAAGAAGGTGTGTAGGTTACACATTATATAATAAATATTTAACACCCTGGTATCACATAAAGCCTGTGTTCCCAGGCAGCTCTGCTGTATCTTGGGACAGAGCCAACAGATAAGGGAACATATTCCACTTTCAGGTTCCTTCTTATTACAGCTCTGAAGGTCAGGGTAAATGAGAAAAACCAAAAAAAGGGTAGCGAGAAAGGGAACAAGATATAGATCATTAGCTGATCTGGAAAGGTATGGTAAGTCAGACTTAATTTCTGAATCCTTTGTGGACTTAGTGCAAGCTGTCTGAGACAGAGTCTTATTTTTTCTGAAGATATATAAAAAGAGAGCTGTGAGCCATGCTGACCATACCAGGCAGCTGGAAAATCAAATGCTCATGTGATTTAAGGTCAGAATAAAACACTGTATTCACCTAGTCTAACGTGCTTTGTGACACTGGTTAGAGCGTTATCCAGAGATTTCTGCATGAGGCCAAACAGGTTTTATGTTATCCGTGATAAGATTTCTAGAAGACTGTCTGATCTGGGTTGAACACTCATTTGACAGAGTCTGTTAACCTTGTGCAATTCCTCTCTTGCAAGGATATCCCCATTTCAATAAATGTCCATCTCCTCTCTCCCATTTTGATAAAATATGTATATTGAGCTGTGATTAAGTTTAATTATTTGTGATTCTTTGAATTCACTCCAGGTTCCTAAAGCCTTTCCAGATGATCCTAGAGGGAGCCTCATCTGCGTGCACAACTATAGAAACAGCTCCATCTTCCACTTTAACACTGGTTTTATTCCTACATTTTCTTGTGTTTAGGACAGCTGCTGTCACAGTAGTCTTAAAAAAAGTCCCGAGTCATATTACTGAGTATAAAATCAACGGAAAGTCAGAATTCTGATATGGCTTCTGTAATGGCACAAGAAGATAAAAATGCCAGCTTGCCATAGGAAGCTCAGGAAAGTGCAGGTAGAGTGAAATCCTGAAATTAAGATTTGTCAAAACCTCTCTGAACAAGGCAAACT
Organism: Lepidothrix coronata; assembly: GCF_001604755.1. Lineage (NCBI taxonomy): Eukaryota > Metazoa > Chordata > Aves > Passeriformes > Pipridae > Lepidothrix > Lepidothrix coronata. The sequence continues at coordinate 364,589 of NW_016690375.1, forward strand.
TACATGATTTCATGCACCTCAGTTGACACAACCCTCTTAGCCTCATTTTTCCAATGAGAGTCCAACAGCCAAACCTACAAACATTTTTATAAACAGTGAAAGCAGCACAAAGTAAAGAAGAACAAGGCAAATCAGAACTGACTTCTATTGATTTTGTGATAAAGGCTCCATGGAGACCAGCTGTTAATTACCTTTCCAGAGGAGACACTTGTTTAGCTTGGAGCCAGGTCTGGTTTTTATTCCCGCCCTTTCCTCTCAGGTACAAGAGAGTGTACTGCTAGGATTAGCATAGGATTTAAATGATAATTGTGTATTGGGACATAGTTTTAATTATTCATCCATTTTATTATGGTACTGCTAAAGACCAGGTAAGAATGAGGTGATACACAAAATAGACACCCCCCTTCTCAACTGCTTTGCTAGTAACATTTTCAACAGTTTAGCATCACTTTCTTTCTAGTTAAAGTTATGCCAAAGCAGCATGGATATGTCCACCTTGTTTTCCTTTCCACTGTTTTTACAAGCATTAATGACTTAGCCCTTCCAAGTAAATGGCATTAATGACTTAACCCTGACAGGTACAGAGCTCTCTTGATGCCCACTGCCTTCAGAATGGAGGCAGAGGGAATACACAGTGCTGTGTCACTGTGCTTAGCTCCTTTCTGAATAAAACCACTGAGTGCCAGCTGTGTGATCTCTTTGAGCTGTGCGTAGTGGAAGACTAGCAAGTAGGGATAAATGAGGCTTGAAAACCATCTGTTTGCTCACCAGAGCCTGACATGGGCTGATTCAGTCCATGACATGGCTGCTGCAGTGTTTGCTGGCCTGCCTGGGTGACATGAGCTGTTACTTACGGCAATAACAGGTGCAAAGCTTTCTGACAGTAGTGTTGTTTTTAAATCCCCGAGTCCCTCTAATAACCCAGAGAGGCGGCAGGCTGAACTCTCCAAAGCCATAGGACCAACTTCGTACATGCAGCCTGGGCAACTATGGATGCAAAACAAATCGTGCCAGTGAAGTCACGATGTTCCTCACTTCTCAGAATTACTGGGGATACTGTACAGAAAGCAGGAGCATACACAGTAGGACGATGACATAGTTAAACTTTGCAAACACATACGCTTTTCCTCAAAAACCTCTCTGCTGCTAATAAGGCTGGTGCAGTTTTGCTGAAAATCCTGATTCAGAAATCATAGAATCAGAGAATGGTTGGTTTGGAAGGGGCCTTAAAGATCATCTAGTTCCAACCCTGCTGCCATGGGCAGGGATGTGTTCCACTAGACCAGGTTGCTCAAAGCCCCATCCAACCTGGCCTTGAACACTTCCAGGGTTGGGGCATTCACGACTTCTCTGGGCAACCTGCTCCAGTGTCTCACCACCCTCACAGTTATGAATTTCCTCCTAACACCTAATCTAAATCTCTCCTCTTCTAGTTTAAAATTGTTCTGCCTTGTCCTGGTGCTATCTACCCACATAGAAAGTCACTCTCCCTCTTTTTAATAAGCCCCCTTTAAGTACTAGAAGATCTTCCTTCTTTTTTAGGCACCTTGAGAAAGAAGGTCAAAGAGAAGGGACTTTGATGGGTGCAGAGTGCAAAGATGAGTATTTAAATTACTTATTTTAAACAAAATCTCCCTATATGTGATTGAAAACAGGTGGTGCCTGGAATGACAGATCATAGCTGCTTTCTGATTATTAATACACCATCATTATGTGGTGTAAGGAAAAAGCTGCAGCAGATGGAGCTCTCTACAACCAGACAGCAATAGACCATACAGGAAAATACATGACTGCTTTAGCTTACAAGCTGTAAACACAAATGGTAATATGATTTTGATCCAGAGGGAGAACTATGTGCAATAAAACTTGAGAGTCTTCAAAAACTGCAACCACTCAAAGTAAACAGACTCTTTGGTTAGTCACTGTTCTCCTGCCTACCATGTATTTCTTTATTTTCTTTGTGCTAGTATAGCAGCACATCTAGTGCAAAATAAGCGAACAGTGTAAGCTAGAAACAATCAGCATGATGATCTTGGTTCACACTTCAGCTCATGCATAAAGTCTCTCTACCTTAACAAGCTGCCACTCACAAGGAAGCCAGTGCAATCATGAATTAACAACCTCTGCTTGGTTTTGATTCCAGGGTCATTGTGCCTAGAGAAATATTGCATCTAAAAATACTTTGCATTAAGATCCTCTATATGCTTCAAGCAAGGTGTTCTAGAAATGATCTTTTGCATGTTAAAGAACAGCAGTGGCCTTGGTGAAGAACACTTTGCTCATTTGTATTTATGCACGTTCCCGGACCAACGAAGTGGCCAAGATGACTTTGAGGGGCGAAACACTGCTTGAGTATGGACAGTGCAATCTGGGCCTACAACTTTCTGTGCATGTCAAAAGTCATTTGTATATTCATTATCTTTTGATGAGTGCTGTGTGGTCAAGGGAAATGTACTTTCCCCTTTGGTGTATATCTCAAGCCTTCTGTAAATCTCCTTTGCTCTGTGTCAGTGTGGGCATAATTTAGTTCTGTACGGACTAGGTCCTGCCCCCATGTTACTGAGTTTTTAAATATAAACAGAATATTTGGGAAGGCGGAGAGCCTGGGGGCAAATATATAATTGCTAACTGCTTAATTAGGAACAGTCTGACTTTTCTAGGAGATAAAAGAAGTTGCTTGTTTACTGGGATTGAGCACCAGATGTACCAGCCAGGGTTAGTAATAAATCCAAGAAATTCTGGTGTCAGGATCCATCCTCAGCTGGGGTTAAAAAGACACAGCTCTTCTGTCCTCACAATGTGAGAGTTAAAGCAATTCACGATCCACTCCTAAAAATGAGACAGAAGCTTCAGAAGAAAGAGATGGGACTCAACAGATGAGTAAACTATTGCAAGTGAATTTGGCACGGAGAGGTCCTGTTACTGAAAGCTGGATATGCTTGATCAGACTGCTTTCCTCTAGTAACTCAAGGAGCAACGTGGTTTGTAGCTCTGTAGAAACCATTCTGTGTGTCTCTCTCAGATCTACTGTTACAGGCCAGCAATGCCACTTAGTGGCTTCATGAAAACTGTTTTCTCATGGAAAAAATTTCCGTTATTAGAGAGCAAGGGATTCAATTGAACAGCAGCTCATTGCTAAATCCTAAGCATAGCATGCTACAGAGTAAGAAGAATTTCCATCTTTACATAAGGCATAACCTCCAGTGGGATGTGCTCCATCCCTGCATGGGTGTCCAGAGCTGACAAAGCCCAAGTGCCCTGGGAGGCTGATGGGGAAAGCAAGACTTTGGGCACAAAAGCCTACCTTGCTTTAAGAAAGAGCTCCATTCTATCAGTGGAATTAGAACAATTAGCCACAATTCAGCAGGAAAAGCCATTCTCAGGAGACAAGTGGAGGCTGTCTGGCTCCTGCTGTTTGCCAAGCACCTTCATTCCCAGATTTGTCAAGATGCTGTGCCATCTAGAGGAATTTGAGAGGCATTTTTCCGTGTCTCTCCAAATAGCTCCTGGCTCAGGGTCACTGCTGGTGAAGCCAAGCAGCGAACTCGCTCCTGGGCCAAAAAACACTTCTGGCAGTCCCTGTGTCTGGTGTTCCTGTTCCAACATAGCACATTTGCTGGAGTTATACTAAATGTCTTTAAAATGTGCTGCCTTAACTGTTTTAGTGTGATGACTATGGTTTTCTTTACTGCTTCAGTTTCCATCCAAGTGTGATTCACAGTAACAAGGGCACACCTCTACCAAAATACCAGGCTGCTGCTGACATAGATACCTGTTACTACATGAAAGAAGGGCTAAACCTTTTTATTTATTTTTGCTTTGTCATATACAGCATCACAAAGAAGACCTCTGTAATATTCAGCTACCAGTGACTTACAGGCAGAGATAGACTTCATGGCTTTTGTTGTGAGGTAATTACAGAGCACACTAATTCTAATTACCATGAAATGGAAGCAGTGGCCTACAAACAGAGACACAGAGTATCTGGTGGGTGAATGTTGCTATTGACTAAAAGTGGTTATTTAATCTTTAAAAATGTTGATGCAAAATATTGCCTTCATTCCTTTCCTGCTCAACAACACCTCAGGTTTCAATTACCCCGTGAACTGGCCAGCTCAGCCTGACATTCTCAGCTCTATCCTGCCCAATATGCCTGTCCTGGTACATATCTGTCTCCTCTGACTGACAACCATCCAGAGCTGATGGGTTGCTTATGGCTTTCCTTTGCATTACCTGAGTAACGCTGTGCTCTCAGCCTCCGAAATTCCTTTATGCATCCTAATCCCTATGTGATTCTGACAATCAGAGAGGTGAGCCATAAATTAATAGAAAAAACTAAGTCTATCCTTTTTCCTCTGGGAAAAAATAAAGGAATTTCTCAGGTTCTCATCAATTTTAAATGATCATATGTTGCTTCTACAGCTTACTTTCTTTTTGACTTTTCTCCACTTTTGATGTCTGCTGCTCGGTCTCTTCTGGCAGGAGGTGACTGCTATTAAGTGACTTCAGAGTGTGATGTTTGTTGTCAACCATCATGTCGCACTGTTTGGAAACAAAAACAAAGAAACACCCAAACAAACAAACAAAAAAAGAGTGAAAAGTGTTATTGCTACAGGAAGTAATCCATTAACAATGTATTATTACGTGCTTTTAAATTAGCAGGTGTTGGGGGGGGACCTCTTGGAAAGCTTTACTCTGCTTTCTGAGAAGTTTTCAAAGGATACCAGCTGCAAGCTTTAGCAAGCTCTAGCTGATGGTGAGCTAGGGACAGTTGGTGCAAATAAAATAAGAGAGAATTTAAAACATCATCTCTCACTTGAAATGGTATTTACTGGAAGTTTAAGTGGGCTTTACTGAAAGTTTTAAACCTTCTTGACTACTGGTATTGAAAATATTTGCTTTATTGTTAGAGGCTGAAATGCTGAAAATGGAAGTCCCAAGGTAACAAAGAAAAATTGTCCTTACACTTGGCTCTTCAGCTGGTAACCTCAGACATAGTGTCTCCAGAAGTTAAATATCAAGGGGAATATTATTAAGCAGGTTTAAATTTCACAAGAAAAACTAACAGTAGCAGCTTGAAGTTGTCTGGTCTCCTGTGGTGCAACAATTTAGAAATCTCAGCTCTGTTGTAGCTATGGCACAAGCCAAAATAAGCAGTGCCCTTTCTTTCCCGACGTGAACTCCCAGAACTTCAATGGAGTTGTACTGATCTGCACCAACTGAAGATCACTGATGGCATCTTTATTTGAGAAATTGCAGGCATTCCTGTTATAGAAACAAATACATGGCTGAACCTGAATTGTCCATGTTTTGGAAAAAAAGTAATTCTGAAATGAAAGATTATGGAATCATAGAACCATAGAATGGTTTTGTTTGGAAGAGACCTTAAAGATCATCTAGCTCCAAACCTCCTGCCATGGGCAGGGTCACCTTCCATTAGACCAGACTGGAAAAACTCTTCAGAGGTTATATCTTGTTTGATATTTATGGAACAAAGAAACAGCTTTACCTTTGCTTCACTGTTGATGATCTTGAATTTTTAGTCTACGTGTCACTGCACCAATGACACACTGCTTCTCTGTTTGATTACCAAGTTCACAGCAAATCTAGAGAGGTCTTCCATGTCACACTTTCAAAAAAGAAGATGATCTTTCAGAATCAGAAGGAATTTACTTTCTCCTGCATCTAAGGTCAGGGTCTCACAGGCTTGCTCTTGAGGTGCAGACAGCCCCACTGTGCCTGTGTTTCCTGGGCACTGGGCCAAGGTCTGTTTCTGACTGTCATTAGCTTGCTGAGCAACTCTTAGAAGTCAGTCACTTCCCATCTGTCTTTTTATCCATGTCTTGAGCATGTAGGAACATACAGTATGCAGGGGTGAAATGAGCTTTCACTGCATTTTCTTTCCTTCTTGGACTTCCACAATGTACTCAGAATGAATGATTTGTTTTGTCCTTTGTCCCTTGTCCTCTCAAACTGCCTGGTTACACACCTCAGCCTCCACAGAAATAATTGTTTCTGGGAATAAGTTACACACTGCTTAAGCACTTGCAAAGGTTTTACATTTTATTCTAATTCTGTAGTATCTGAGATATACAGAATAAAACAGAGCATGCTTTAAGTTATAAAGGACTAGATTAGGCAAGTAGTCCAACCACTATCATTTCAGAATGAAAGGGCTGATGGTTTATACACATTCAGCTGAATTCAGACCTGAAAAAGGTGATACAGATCCTCCGACTGTAGCTATTTCTGCCTTCCCCAAGCCAAAGACAGTTGTGCTTATTCACTAGAGTAGACTAGAAAAGCAGGTTCTGTCAATGCCTGGTAAGAAATGGCACCACTGACTTGAAAGTCAAATTAGTAGATAAGGATAATAAATATATACACATTTTGATATATGATATATTTATCAAAATTACCTTATGTTCTGTGAAAGAACAATATATGGAATAGAGGGACTGTATATGACAGAATAAGAATTTAAAATGTGTAAAAGTATCTGGGTAAATGTGGAATGCTATAAAGAAAGTAATAATAATGATGATGATAATAATAATGCAAAATAGAATAGTCAAAGACAACACAATGGTCATGTAGGGGATAGCCTATGGAAGTTATGGCAGTGGAGACACAAGGTGGGAAGGATTTCTGGGCTGATTGGTCAATGTAAAAAGGTTAAGGGATTCATTCTTTCAGTCACACAGAAAATGTATGGTCGGAATCATCAGACAGACCTAATTGCAGGACATGTGGATGCTGCCCTACTTAGAGTACAGTTTTGAATGCTAATCAAATTTTAGACAAGAATTGCTATATTTTTTCTGTAGGAAACCCGGGAAAATTCTTACAAAGTGCTATTAAACCAGGCCCTTTAACACCTTGTACAAGTAGGCATTTGTCCAAAATGCTCTCAGAAAGTTCTTGCAGGCAAGCAATGAACACTATGGTCAGTAGAGAATTGCACAACATGGAGATAAGGGCTGCAGCATGCTGAGGGTTGTACAAATATGCAAGACATCATTTGATTCTAGGGCTTTTAGGCTAAACAGACAATGGAGATAAAGGAGGGGCAAGCAGCAGCAAAAAAGGCATTATCCAATGCAATGAAAAGCTTGCCAGTAAAGCCCGGAATCATGGCCAAGCTTCCCAAATCCCCATCTATGACCTATCCCCTCAGTCAAACCTCCATTGGATTATATGAGTCTCTACTGCTTTGTGACTTGCCTTGTAGAAGAAAATCACAGGAAGGAATAGTTACAGCAACAACATGAGGATTAAAGAACAAGACTGCCCCTTGAGAGAAATTTGGGCAGCTGCACAATGTAAATTGCATGTTGTGGCCTGAAACATCTGTTTTGATGTACTGATCTCTCCAGAGGATTTTAGGATTGTTATCTCTCTATTTCAGTTGTCATCACGTACTGGATTGTGGCCCTCTAGTAGAGGCATACCCATGCATACCCTTAACACAGGTCTGGTACTTAAATCAAATAACATGGTTGGAATATAATTGTACAGACACACTCCCAAGTATCGCTTAGTCATGGCTCCAAACCCGCTTCCCCCTATAGACTGTGGCTGAACACAAACAACGTGTAGGGGAATAACAAAAGAGAAATGGGCCAGAACTTACTCCCACTAACAAGAGCAGGCTTAGCTTCTCAGCTGGAACAATCCAGTTTTCCCCAGAAAGAGTACATCTTTTAACAGGATTACCTTGTAGCTGTTCTCTTACCATATGCTCTCTTTGTATTCATGTAAATCAGTCTGTTTGGCAGATGAAAAACTAGCATGACATGTGGATCCTTTGCAGACAGCTGGGAACGGCGAGGCTCCTCTGTCATGAGCGTCTCTGCATACAGGGCACTGGATCACTACACCAAACAGGACTTTCCAGAGATGGATTAAGACCTTAAAGGTGCAGCACAGGCAGTGTAAAAGAAAAACATCCCTTAGTTAGAGGTGAGCAGAGGAAAAAAAAATGTCTGTGCCCTCACATAGATCTACAATTTTCCCAAGGCATCGGTGCAGTTGCAGAGATGAGGGTGGAACTTTTGTTGTCCGTAAATTGTAGCATGCTTCACCTGAGACACATCCATGTGCCTTGGATTGCCCTCCCATCAGAAACAGGAACATGGAAGTAGTGAAAGCAAATCTCTGCAAATATATGTTTATTTCTTTAGTGTTTTGTAGCTATATAAGGTTCTATCTTAGGTTTACTCACTTCCAGTCTTTATCTTCCAAGCCTTGTCTCATTCGTCCACTTCCAAGAGGAATATCAAAACTAGAGGTAAAAAAAATCCTCTTTCCTATTCCAATATATATGTCCATATATTTCTACCTCTCTGCACAGAAAGCTCATTAAGATATATATGTAAGCAAAAGTCTTTAGGCATACATTTTAACAAGCATGAAATGTGGTCATCAGTTCCTTCTGGGAAGTCCCACTCCTTTTTGAACATGCAAGAAATTTTGTTTACATATCTTCTTCCAAGAAACATTCCCTTATCTTGGAGGAACTCGTCATTACTAGTAGCAGTCTGTACCTTTAAATGTCTATGAGTTACTGAAGTCCGACTACTGTTGCATACACCTGAATCTTTTTAAGAGTTGTTTCTCTGTTAATGGTCACATTGATGGTTAAAGACCGGAAAATATAACCAAATATAGTATTAGTGAGAATACAGCATGAACCATTTCTTTTAGCAGCAGTTGCATTTATCTTACAAGATTACCCACAGCAGCTCAGTAGTTTCAATATGAATGGCACATTTACAACTGGGGGAAAATATGCAAACATATTTTGAATCATACCTGTCTGTGGAGAGGGACAGTTTGCCACAGACTTGGCAATAAACTTCAGAAACAAACTCAGTCCTGGTTTTGCTTTATAACAAGAGCTGCCAGCTGAATTTGGTTAGGCTGTGCTCTAGAGGACACTCTAGAGGTTGGACTAGATGGTCTCTTCCAGCCTTACCCATTATGTGATTCTGTAACTCTAATTAAATATCTGAAGGCTGAAATCCAAGTAAGGCTTGGAAGCTACCACTGCTTCAAAAGGAGATGTGATTTCCCCCTGCCACAGTGAGTGGGGAGTAAAAATCCTGGCTTCCTTAGTAACACCAGCTAATCAACCCCTGCTCTTAATCAAGCCTATAGATGAGCTTGTGGTGGACCTGTGCTCTTTGGAAAATGTCTTCCAAGCCTGACATCGTGTTGTGCTTCTTCACAGGATGCCCTGAAAGCTAATCAGCATGTGTCTTAATACAAAACAACTGAACAGCACTGCTCTTGCTAGTGGCACTTTCCTCTCAACACTGCAGGTGTCACTGTAAAATAGAAAATCTGCTTGTAGCAGATTCTGTTCTGGTGACTTTGCAGGGGATTGTAAACAACTAGAGTTTACATGAAAATATTTGTCCTCTGATAATAGAATAGATGCTATGCTCTATTCTAACACTGTTGCTTGAATTGCATTTGGTGGTCACAGTTCTCACAGGACGAACATAAGGTTGATGTTATAAAGGCAGATTTTCCCCTTTCCTATGATTTTACCATTAGCCAGAAAAAGGCATGGTATTTTTGGTCTGCAAAGCCAAAGTGTTGCTTTTTACAGGCATAGCAGAACAATGAGAGTTCAGTGATGTAAAAAAGCAGTTTATTTCTTAGTCATATGATTGTCCATGCAATTCTGCCTTTCAGTGATGCCTGAGTAATTCTTTGCAGAAGGAATGCTTTAATTAGGGTGGGTATACCTAGTCTATCAAGTTATTAGGACGATATAATGAGTAAATCCAGAGCAGGCTCCTGTCTAGTAAATGTGAGAGATATCTTAACTATGCTGTAGTACATTTCCATAAGACAGAGAGATTGTCTTTTATCTTAAAGGTTCATTATGAGTATAAATGTATTAAAGAATGTGAATCACTTAGATATATTGTTGTGAGGGTCAGATAAAATGCCAAGTGAGATTCACCTCTCCCTCAGCAGTACCAGTTTTTGCTTGTTGTTTCACAGTTGTTTCACTCAGTGTCTGATGAGAAATAATTTTGTGAAGGTTAAAAAAACCAGCCTGATGCATTCCCTCATTGCAGGCAAAATTATCCAATTTATCCACAATTATAAAGGTCTTTATAAAGGAAAAAACACCAAATCCAAAACTCAACCCCCTGATTTGTTTTTTTTCTCTTGCATTAATTGTAAATGTTTATGCTTTTGAAACATCCCTAAGGATATATTTTAGTAATATGAATTTTGGCACATAAATTGTTTAAATTACTCATATAACTTTAAATTCTAGCTCCAGCTCCTACAGCTGCTGCTGGCAGCAGGTGCTACAGAGAGATAGGATTAGGAGCACTTATGTTTTAGCCATTGAATTACCTTTATTCCATTTGTTCTTTCTTCTTCTGACATGAACATGTTCCTTGGAATTTTATGGGTAACAAAAACTAGAGGAAGTACTAAAGCAGGAGGTCTATCTTTTGCCCTTGAGTATGCTTATGCTGCTCTCATTAATGTCTGTGGGGATACTGTGCCTGTATCCTGGTCAGAAATTTAGTCTTCAGGAGAGCTAATAAGCTGGAATTCAGCACAGAGCTAAAGTCATGTGTCTGTGTCAGCTTACAGGCCCATTTAGCCACCTTGGGGGAAAATGCAAACAGGCTTCTCCTAGCTATACATTACACTTTCTCTTGTTTCTAAGAGTTGACATTGGAAGTGTTGCCTAAAATCAGAAGAAAAAACTCACCAGGCAAATTTAGTACAGATAAAATAGAGAGCAGCTCTTTTAATAAGGCCTTCTGGCTCATGGAGTACAAAGGCTTGTACCCGTGTCCAGGGGTTCCAAAATTTATGGTCCGATCTGAGAACTATCCGCACCCAGATCCTCCCCAAATCTGCCCTGTGGCATGCCTCCCCGGAAGTTGAGTCAGAGGTCCCAAGACCCCTTTCTTCCTCATCTTCCTCTTTTTCACAGCACATCTTGTCTCTGGAGCCTCTCCAGGGTTCTGGGCTTGAAGGTTGCTTTGACTATGATGGTATCTTGTTGTCCTGGCTTGAGGTGCACATGTTCTTAAACAAGATGTATTTACCGTAGTCCTGCCTTGAAAGGAGCCTAAACAAGCCTAAAGAATTTAGAAAATTCGATATGAAGTGAGGAATAGGTTTTGGTAAGTGTTAACTACTATTCTAAAATGTGAGAGACAATACAACTATACTAAAAATCTATAGTTACTACATGGCTACTTACAAATCTACAAAAAGCTAAAAATCCTAAAAATCCTAAGGCATTAGAAGCAAAGGAAATCTGGTCTGAAAGAGCTGACCCACCTCCAGCCTCAAGTCAGGAACAGCTGTACCAGTTTCACTGTGTCTTGCATTTGTCTTGCAATGTAAAACTGGCCCCATGCTCCAATTATACCCAGTGCTATATGCTAGTGGTAACTTCTGCCTAGATGGGAATAATCACCTCTTTTTGTTGAATAGTATCATGTCTTTTCAGGCTGCTACTCCAAGTTGTGGCATAATTTTGACCTGCTAATGAGATCCTCTAAACACCATTTGCAAATCTTTCCAGACTGGTTTTGTTTAAAAATGTGTTATATATTATCTCTGTTACAGAAAATACAGACAAGAACAAGACCTAAGACGAGCCATCCTTAGCCCAGGCTCTCACAATCCCAACAGCACAGGATAGAGGCCAGCAAAAAGACTAGACTACCAACAAAAAGACTAGCACTGTGCACCTGGAAACCCTACCCACTTGACAGCACCACCAGTCACTGCAACCTTCACTGAAACCCAGTTGACTATTTTGGCTTTTCATCAGTTGTTGCCATAGTTTCCCAAACTTTGGAGGAAAAATAAAAATGCTCGCACACTTTTCAGGTGTAGCATTAAGGTCTCCCAAGAACAGTGTTCCCTTCCTCTCCCACTCAGTAATGGAGAAGGTGGTCAGCCTTCCCAGTAGGGAACACAGCCACTGGTCTGCAGCACTGACCCACCAGGATTAGATGCCAGTTTTGCCATTTCTGTTGACACGATAAGCATAGTGAGAATGGAAGGTTTCAGGATGTTTGCCTAAAAAGGTTTTAAGTAAGTTGCAGCTTACTTTCACTGCAGTGCTTGAGGCTCTACCAGCTCTGTGGCCAAGCCGTCTTTTCACAGCTCCAATGTGCCTCTTCCCACCAATGGGTAGTTGAAACTGAGTGGAACAGCAGCTCTGTTTTGTCCCTCAGAGAAGGTTTTATTAATACATCTGGCCACCTGGAATGAGTTTACTAATTATGTGGTTGACTTTCAAGAAAAAATGGTCTGTCAGGCCTAACTGAAATGAAGAAGTCAAATGAACTCCATTTAGCACTTCCAAAATGCTGATCTAGAGCGTTAAATCTTTTGATATGGGAATGCACGAGCTATAGTGGATATAAAATAGGACAGGCGAATTTAATTTTTCTACATTTCTCTTACTGTAACTACAGTAAGGTCTTCTTAGCCACTATCAGACCAAGATAAGGTAATGCTGCTGACTAAGAAATTGAGGTCTAAGAGAAGTCCCTCTTACTCTTCTTAATGCATTTCGTTTCCTCTCAAACAACAGAGCTTCTACATATCTGTGGTAATTTCACACCACGGACCGGGAAAGTGAAATCAGAACATCAGTGTTCAAACATTTAAGTCAAGATTTTGAAAAATTGGGTGAGCTTATTTTTGCCTATTTAAAGAATTGCATGAGCAGTTGAAAATCAAGAAAAGGAATTTTTAAATATAATTTCATAACAATTTTTTTTCACTCTCAGTCAGCTTGAGGTCCAAATCATCACAAGCTGTTTGATCAATGCAGGAAGCAAGGATAAATCTGTACCACAGTACTCTTCTCTTGATCTGTGTAAATGTACACTTTCTTGAAGTCAATTAGGGATTGGAGTCTCTGAGAAATGGTGCTGTACAAAGAGCATCATTAATATCAGCTGCTTTCCTGCTATCCAAGGGTACTTGTAGCATTTCAAACTGCATTTGTTTTACTGTTCATCATTATATTATCTCTAAGGTAAACACTCTTAGATGAGAGATACTTTGTTTCCAGTTTATATTAAGGAGCATTCTCTTGGTAACCATTCTCAGAGGAAAGAGAAGAGGTTATGATGGACTCCTGATGATGAATTAAAATACTAGAATAGCAGTGGGAAAGGCTAGACTGGAAAGACCAGGCTTTGCTCTCTGGTGCTTACTTATTTTGTTGATAGTGCCTCTGAATGCTCAGCTTATAGAGCTGCTGCTAACACCTTTGCAAACATTAATCATGAAGTATGCCTCCAAATTCACAGAATCACAGAACCACAGAATAGTTCGGGTTGGAAGGGACCTTAAAGATCACCTAGTTCCAACCCTCCTGCCATAGGCAGGGACACCTTTCACTAGACCAGGTTGTTGAAAGCCCTACCTAACCTGGATTAAACACTTCCAGGGATGGGACATTCACAATTTCTCTGGGCAACTTGTTCCACCACTCTCACAATAAAGAATTTCTTCCTAATATGTAATCTAAATCTACTCTTTTTCAGTTTAAGCCATTCCCTCTTGTTCTGACACTACATGCTCTTGTAAAAAATCCCTCTCCAGCTCTCTTGTAGGCTCCCTTTAGATGCTGAAAAGCTAATTTAAGGTCTTAAAGGCACTCTTTTAACACATTTCCAATTGGGTGTAGTTAAGCCTAAAGTTCAGGGCTATGAAACTGTTCCTGTGAGGCATTTTGAAGTCTTCTTAATCATATGATGGCTGGACCGCGCTGGATAAATGTAGACCTGAGCAAACACATGTTTCGATGGAAGACATTTAAAAGAGTTTTTGAAGTCTCTTTTAAGAATAATGCAAGAATCTTCAGAAAATGTGACCTCATCAAATGTCATAAAAGACTATTTAACGGTGCAAGTATATTAGTGACATATACTAGTATGCTTGTATTTATATATTAGTATTCATATATCAGGACATACCAGATAAGACATCCTGGAATGAGCAAGATCCTAGTTGTCTAGGAAAGTGATATCAGCACCCATTTAAATGTCTCTATTTAGGAAAACCAGAAAGGGTATTTGCCAGAATATCAACATCTCCACGCTTTCTGTTTCTTGGGTTGGGCAGCAATTATTGACAGGTATTTAGCCCAATATTAACTTCTGCAACCTGAACTCTGACTGTGCTCCAATAACATCTTGACCACTGGAGTTCTGCCACTGAACTGCACAACACTCAGTACAACAAGAGTAGCAAGAAATTATGTTAGGGGAGTAATTTCCCTTGACAGCTGTGTGTAAGGGTAACAGGCTGTGCACAGGATCCAGAAAGAACAAGCCTGTGAACCTGCAGGAAAAGTGACAAAGAGCAGCCAAGTTGTGTTCTGCCAATATTTAAATCATCTATGTGGAACGAAAGTCCTCCGCTCTCCTGGTATTTCACACAATTTTATTGCTATACCCAGGAACACGGAAAACTGCTGTTGCTGGTTTTCCACACGTCAAAGAAAATTGTTGGTTTAGGCAGATTTTTACCTTTGGTTTGTCCTGGCTAGTATTTTAGGTTGACAGGCAAGTTCTGATGAAATGAAAAAGATGCACACTGATTTCATTATAATTCTTGTGCAGGGATACCTGCCACCACCTGCCATCCACCAGTGTGGATAAAGCATGCCACTTCAAATAATGTAGACATCTCATCTTCTGTTCCTTTTACTGATGAACATATGGATAGATTATTTTAATTCAGGTTTTTTTTGATGATGTGCTGTTCCTACATGCTACAGTAGAAATTTTTTGGTGACTTCCATTTACATTTAACTTATCTTAGGTAGCATATTCTTACAAGCCTGTGAAATGCAATGATTTTTAGAGATTACCTTTTAGTTCAGTGCTATTATTATTACATTATTGTTATTATTATTATTATTATTACTACTTAGGTTGGCACCTAGAAGACCAGATGGATAATTTATTAGGTTGTCTGCTTTTGACTTACAGCCTTAGAAGTCAGTCATAATTTGTATGCATTAGCACGTAGAAGAAATGAATGTAAAACTAAATGTTAAATATGAGTATATATACCATGCAATTCTTTTCAGGTCACACACTTCAAAATTAATTATTTTCACCATATATTTGATCCTTCCAGTGTCCTGAAATGACAGCCTTGGTTCCTAATCAGGCTTTTGGAGCAAGTGAATAAATTCCAAGAGTATAAAGTAAGTAGCTAGTTTGTATTCCTGAATTAATTTTGATCCCTACATTTCAACAAGAATTTATAGAATGTGCAGTGGTGTGCCAGGAAATTTCTACAGTCAGAGAGTTTATTATCTATTTCTGTCTCAGCTCTTGTTCTAGCAAGAGTTAGCAAAAAATCCATGAAAGGAATGTGTAAAATGCCAAAATTGTGGATGACAGCCATTCCTATGTACTCATAATAGAATTATTTATTGATAGCATCAGGTGGGTTTGAAAGCAAGAGAACTGGAAAAGGAGAAAGAGAATAGAGTGGGTTTTTTTAAGAGCTCTGAGGTGCCTAAATCTTTTAATGAAGAAGGATGGAAAGCTCATGCTTCCCTTTCTGGTGGTCTCAATGGGTACTCACACATTTGGAAAACCTGTAGCTCTTAAAAATATCAGTAAGTTGCAGCTCCTGTTTCATCTGAGTTGGTTGAGACTTCGGTACTGTGCTCTGCCACGAACACCTGCAATGCTGTAGAAAGAGGTGCAAACCTCAAGAGTGGTTTTCTTTGCCATTAGCTCTCAGAAAAACCCCTTCCTGTTCTCTGGGAAAACACCTTGGACTGCTTCTCATGCATAGATCAACCATCTGCATCTTAATGTGTTGTACAAACTCCTGACCAAAATCGAATTCCTTTGACTGTTTTTGGGTGAATGTCCTAAACCTGAATTTTCAATGTTCCTTCTCTGGACTTGGTACTTTGTTATCCTTTATACAGCAAAATGCTGATAAACTCCATCCTTGATCCTGCAAAACACTTAGATGCATGTTTCAACTTACCTGCACATGTGCTTTGCTGCACAGCAGTCAGTGCTCAGCAGCTTTCAGGTCCATTATCTGGGGGGAAAGTGCTCACAATATTCTGTGAGCGCTGCAGAAAACAAAATTCTTTCAAGCAGACCAACACATAGGAAAATATTTCCAATGTTTTTCTTTTCCTTGGGCAGGAAGGAGACAGATTGGAAAGGCAGTAAAATCTGAGCATGTTTGACTCAAAAGGTGGTCATGGCTGTCATCCTGTTTTCTGTGTTTGCATTCATTACGAATATCCTGCTGAAAAGAGAGTGGCTGGTGCAAAGAATTGGAACAGATTTAATTCAACTGTGCTCCTCATATTTCATTAACATGGTACTAAATTCATGCTGGACTGAGAAATATCAACAGGGGTCAAACATGAAGTGAAGAGAAAGTATATCTCCCTGCCACGGATGGTAATTGCTCTATGCTTTAGATCTGTATCTTGGTTTCTGTACAGCCTGTCTTTGTGCTCAGCAGGTAATGAATCAGCACCATTCCTGATAGCCAGCTGATGCTGGAAGAGGAAGGTGACTGCCTGGTCTTGAACTCTGTGGACACATTCCATGGAAAAAAAGAGACACTACAGTTGATTTTTTTACCCTGAAACCACAACACAGTTAAAAAAACTTGATTTATTTATACCAACCTGGCTAGATCCTCTGCATCCCCAGGGGATGCAGGAGTCCTGCAAGACCTGATGCAGAAATGATGTTCCTATTCCTTACTGGCATAGCAAACTTAGGACACATATTCAGGTAATAAAGTATCCTGCACTATGATCTTCTCTTTCGCTTTAAATTCAGATTCATCCCATAGCTATTTGAGAAGCAGGAAACTGTAAGAATAGCATAAAAGGAGAATTCACACACACAGTGTATTTTTGCCATCTTAACAAGGCCAAAAAAGTGGTACCCTTTATAACAGGATTGGATAATTGGAAATGTGCCTCTTTCCTCTGATTCAGTATAGGAAAATATACAAATAGACCTGATATACACATTTACACAATATACAGGAAAATACGCAGGAATAAATATTATGGAAGAAAAAGATAAAATAGATGATAGTGAAATATTACTCAGACATTATTGAGGAACGTACTAATTTACTGCCCTAGAAAATTTAGTTGAATAAGCAAAACATATTTTTTTTGTCTACTGTGTGCAGAAATACATAATTTTGTCCAGTTTCATTAGGGGAGGTAATTACTCTCATATACACAGGCACGTACTAACAGAATTTCTTATTAATCTCTGCCTCTCTTTTCTCCCAGGGTAGAATTATTGACTGTGAGCTTTTCCTTTGATATTTTTTTAAATTAAGAAGAGGTTGCCTTACTTGTTTAATTAGAAAAATACATGTATTTATTTTTCTTGTTTGGTAACCTTGTTTTAACAACACCAAATTAAAGACTTTTTTTCACGCCCTCCTAAGGTAGGTAGAGGTGAGGTACTAATGTGAAGACCTTAATACTACACACGGTGGCAGACAGCATTTAGTATTAAGGGCTGTAGTTTCCCCAAATCAATTATAATAATATGTCTATTATTCAAATATTAATTTAAATCCCATTTATAATACATTAATAATATTTAATGAAGGACTATATCTACAAAAGCCTTTAGAAACTTTAGCACTGCCTAGAAGCCCAGTGTAAAGTTGAAAAGTTAACACTTCATTTTTCCTGCTTGTTTACTACACACCTTCTGGAGGTATGTAAGGTTTCTGCAGAACAGGGTTCTCACCCGTAAAATCTCAACGCAGTAAAGATTCTGAAGAGCCGAGCAGTGAGGTGCCCCAAATCCACAACTAGATGTTTCATTTCCATCTCCTAGGTCTTTGGAGTCCAAACTGGCATATATTCTGACAAGGCGAGGTTTATATGAAGGCAGTACGATGATGCTACTGCAACGCCTTGTTCTTTCAGCTACTGACTTAACAGCCCAGGATGCCAGAAGCTCAACTTCATTTCCTCCCCCTTCTTGAGGCAGTTTCACTTTGCATATTTCCCTATCTCACCCTGTAGCAGAATTGTCTTAACTTTTCTTGCTGTTGCATTTTGTCTATGGTAATTGCACAGTCATCAGACAGAAAGACTCATGATGTTTGTTACTTATTCAGGCATTAGGCAGGACATAGGAATTACATGGTGACAGCAAGTTACAGTGCCAGGAATGAATCATGTTTCTTAGCAACTCTGCATCAACAAGGAATCCAATTGCAGAATATGTCCTTCTCATCCCACCCCAGTGGGAATGCAGCAGCCAGTTGCCTACAAAGTCATTCTTGCTCTCCTCAGCCAACTGAAAAAAATAAATGAGTGCTATTCAGCATCTTCAGAAGTTGCCAAAAATCTTGGAGGCTTAGCACCTGAAGAACTATATTAGACACAACTATTTGAATTTTCAATAATTCCCCTTTGAAAATCTGGAGCTTTCATCTTGTACTGAATTGGCACAGCTTCACATAGTTTTCTCACTATTACATACTGCTGTTATAAAAAAACCAAAACAACTTTGTTGAAAATGTTGGTTAGCACAACTGCATACAAAAAGCAACAAGAAAGAGAAATGATTTCTCCTTAAAGTGAATGCTGCCTGTGAACTTGAGGATTTGATAATTTTAGCTATAATTAATCTTGTGCAGAGATAGAAGGGCTAAATCATAATGCTTTTTCATGCTTTCTTTCCATTAAATGAAAAAGAATAGCTACTGACCTTTTGCCAGCAGCTAACAAAAATTGGTATATTCAGCCCACTGTTCATGTGTCGGAGAGACTAGAAGTGCTCTATAAAACATGCTCACTAGCAAGCCCATACATTCAAAGACTGCTGCCACCTTCTGCCTTCAAATGAGAAGCTTATCCAAAGGCACTACAGTGATAGGACACCTTCACTAACTTTAGTTTGGAGCTGAATCTAATGATTACACCAGTAAAATAATATTCAGCTGCTGAGATTTAGTCTCAGCCTGTTCATGTGAATGGGTGAAAGAGTTAGGATGTGAGCTGTCAGTTGGATGATCCAACCCCTCCAGGGCACCTGTAGGAAATCTGACCTGTGGGAGCTGGAGACACACATCAGACAAACTGCAGGTAGAAAGCGCATTCATGCAAGCATGTGTATCCCTGCAATCTCTTTCAATAGAAAGGACAGCCTGAAGGACACTCTTGGGGTGCAAAGGGTGTCTCATGGCCCTGTTGCATTAGCCTTTGATTTAGATATCAGAGGACCCAGGACCTGGTAACTTAGTTATACGGAATGATTTAATTTCTGATTTGTTTTTTAACTCCTCATTTTTATGCTATATATAGTCATGACGGAAATCATGTGTGGTTTTTTATTCACTAAGCACTCTCTACTAGTTTACTTGGAATTTCACTTTGACTTGTGAAGGGGGTTTGATTTCTTTATTTAACTTTGCTTTCCCTGACAAAAGGAAGGGACTAAATGTTGCTGTCATCATATTGCTGCAAAAGTAAGGCCAGATAGTAGTTTGTCCTGTGGACACATCCACCAAAGGACTGAGTATCCTGTAAAGGAATAGCAGAAGTGGTATTCTACACTTAGAGTAGAGCTCTGTTAGGCCAGAACATTTAAGGTGTAAATAAGTTAGACACAAGCTTGCAAAAGATGATGCTGATTTCTGATAGTGTTGAAAATTAGTAGTTTTTAGCAATTTATCTATTTCTACATGAACTTAAATGATGAATGCCCTTTTGGCAAGACCTATAGAGAGAGGGCAGGTAGGGCTCATAAAAAACTCTCACAGCCTCTTCCCTTGCTTTGATCTCTAATGAGCAAACTGCTACAAGGTTGATGACTTCTTACAGGAAAGTTCATGTCAGAACCTATGTAAAATTTATTGTGCAGGGCCCTGGAGGCCCTTTAAAATGCAGAAAAGTCAAGAGATGTAAGGGAAAGGGAATGGCATGTCTTAGGTTTACAATTTATACTTTCTTCTCAGTTCTTATAGTTTTGCTAGAATTTGAACCATAGGCCACTTTGTACAATTTCCGAGTCAGTGCAGCATTACACTGGGGGAATGTATACACAAGGTATATGCATATATGTCATTAAGAAATTATAATCTCTATATATACTATCTTTACATGTACATCTAAAATGAGAATATGTATGGAAGAGATATATATCAGAAGTAGGAACAGAAGGCAAATAAATGGAGAAAGAAATCTATTCATTGTAGGGAAATATGTTCACTTTCAATTTTGAAGGTTGACTGGTATCTTGTCAGGAAATCTAGACGTGTGTCACTGAACACGATGCTGATGAAAAATAACCTCTCTGAAGGACCTGTAAAAAAACTCCCAAAATTTGGCACACAATTCAAATAAGAGGCATCCCAAATGCTCATCCAAACTAAGACCCAAATGTCTCAAACCAGGTTTTTCTCAGTCAGCAGGTTTGTCACATGTTTATATCTGATGACTACAGTATTACTCCCTTACTTTTCCAAGCTGTACAGAGTTCCTGTTTCTAAAACTGAATGAGATACAATCCTTTCCATTTTCTCTACCAGAATTATCAGCTAAATCATGGAACATTACTTTTCAGAGTTGTATCTGTGGAATCTCATTGAATGATGTGCTTCATCTGAGCAAAAACATGCAGGCAAGCTGCAGTTAATATCTATGTGTGGTCAGCATTAAAATAAATTTGGCAGGTAGTGAAAGAAATTCATACCAATTCTGAAGAGCTGACAGACAAAATATGATCTACTTCACAATGACTAAAAAGCATTTTCCCCATAACACCTCTCTCTGTAGATCATTGGGAAAAGCTGTGGCAAGCTGCAGTTTTGACTCGCAGATAAAGTGGGAGAACAGGTTCTGCAAAGACTGGTATTATCCCTCAGAAGGGTGAATTACTGTTTGGTGCTCTCACTACATACATCTTAAAATGTTTTTAAAAAGGGTAGAGAGTAATTTACTGTCATTCTCTATAGCAGATTGATAACGGACCCAGGAATAGCTTAAATTCATTTATCTGATTTAATACTCACATGACAGTAGAGAGAGAAACATAATTTAGAATATGTTTTTGTTTTTTCCAGATGGCTTACTCCACATTTGTTGGTAATGATGGAGAGATAATAATGCCAGAACAGAACAAATAGGAATTCAAAGAACGAAGCTCAGTATTTACAGACATCAGCAAGAAAGACAGATTAGTGTAAAATATCCAACTATTCTGTCCATTCTCATAAGCCATTTTAAGACAGATTTTCATTCCTACTTCTCATTGAGAGGCATCTACAGACTGAATGGCATCTCTTTTTATAAAGCAAAATAATTCACGTCTGGTTGCCATCTCTGGATTTTGTGCTCTGTCACTCACTTTCATATCCTGAGTCCTCAGCCAATGGCAGTGGCAATCCACATTCACCTGCCTCCTCCAAAGGCTTTATTTACTCTCAGTTTTCCCCCTCCTTTCTCCTTGCTCCACATTAAACTATACGAGCTAAATCCAGTTCTCCATCCTACTTCTGTAACTCTATCTGAGTTACCCATTGGAGAGACAGTTTAAAATTTTTACACACTTGTATCAATCTACTCACCTTTGCTGGTCCAAGATTGTTATGAAAAACACTGCAAAACCCCAAATGAAAAAATAACAAGCACCAAGTCGTCATTAAACTCTGGAGGTTTTCCTGGCTTTCTTTCCCTGCAGGTCAGAATCCATGTGATACTGTTGCCTTTTATTTTCTCTTTTTTCCCCTCCCGCCAGGGTTTCTTTGTTGCTGTGAGTGTTGTGGATGCACCAGGAGGCTACTC
Source organism: Lepidothrix coronata (assembly GCF_001604755.1). Classification (NCBI taxonomy): domain Eukaryota; kingdom Metazoa; phylum Chordata; class Aves; order Passeriformes; family Pipridae; genus Lepidothrix; species Lepidothrix coronata. Next base: position 386,442 of record NW_016690375.1, read on the forward strand.
AGAAGATAGAAGGCTCATCTGAAGATCAGTTTAAGAACATGTAAGCTTTTTCACTGACATAGGACGCTGCACTGGCCCAAACACATGGCATTTTAATCATTAATTGACTGATTATGCCAGCAAATTTCAAGGGCAGCTCTTTTACTTCTGATTTTACACCTCTGCTACAATGTCATTTTAGGAATCTCTGTAAAGGGCCAAAATGAGAGGCACAGTTGTCAGCTGTCAGTTCAGTCACTGAGGTCACTGCATAAGACAACAAACTAGGACTTGCAGCACTTCATTTTCCCATCAGGCAATTCTCTGCCTTGGTAGCAAACTTCCCTGGGACTTCAGCTGTATCATGTTGGTATCCTCCCAGTGTCTTCTCCTGATCTGGGACTTGGGAGTTAAACCTGGAGATAAAAAAACCTTCCAATGTCCACATCTAATCTTTGCCAAAGATCTTTGCCACATCTAGTACTGAATCTGGATTTAATGCTATATTTGAGTAGCATGTGCAGTCTTGCCAGCATACTGGCATCATGTCCTACCTATATTTTGTGCATGATGATGATCTTCTGAGTTTTGTGTGCATGTAATTTGCTTCCAGCTTTCTGACTTACTGTACAAGGCACTGTAATTATATTACTTGAGCACGTAATTCAGTTTTTAAGGCTTCTAGCACTGAAGGTATGAGCTGTGTGAGGTATGAGCTCACAGCCTCTCTAAGTGAACAAAATCAGTCATGGGTCACACAAGTTTCTCTCCCCCGTGGCACCACATCAGCCACAGCCTGGAATTGGAGAGCCTGGACACTTGTGACAGCTTGCCAAACACAGAGGCTTGGGCAGATGGCTCTGAGATGAAGCAGAAGTCAGGGTCATAATATTGCTTGGGGTCCATTTAAATTAAATTGTCTATTGGTTTTCTGACAAAGGCTGTGTAAAGTATCTGCTTATTTGGGCTGCTACCAACCTGATGCCTCTGCAGTGGTAACTGTGGTGAATGTGACATGCTACACTGTCAATTAACAGCAATTGATTAGCATTGCATGTAGTTCATAACAGCAGCACGGAGCAGGATTATAGATGAATAATTTTCAAATGTAAATTTTCAAGAGAAAGACACCCTGACTTACACCCATCACTGCATCAAATTTTCAGGAAATTGCTGTGACAGTTGTCAGTTTATGTAATTTGACATAATTATTATTAAAACATGACTCTATTACATGCACATTTTACCTCAACACTGAAGCATGCACATAGCTACAAACTGTGTGCCTGATTTTTTTGCAGGATGCTGAAAACTTTAAAAAATAATAAATAAAATCCTAAAAAAACCACCCCACATCCACTGTCCTGTGGATGAAGAAAAAAAACAAACAAAACCTCCAACAAAACAATGTATTTGAAAACAGCCTCAGCTGTACTAACTGATAATTTGTAGCATTTCAGCCCTTTTGGCTTTGAGTTTCTCAGGGGCCTCAGTCCTGCCAGTACCATTTTAATAGAGGCATCCATTACACCTAGTTCACTCCCATAAGGTACCATTGGTCTTCTAGCAGGCTTGTAACCCTGTGAATGAAGTCAGGAAAAATGAACGTAATTGAAATCAGCAGCTATGTTTTAAGCTGTTTCTAAACAGCATTGCTTAAAGGTGACATAAAAATATTTGTCTTTAAAATATTTGTCTTTTTTCCCCCACAGCAGTTATAAGAAGTAATAAAGCAAATCCAGGTACATGCACACAGTTTGCTTCTTTGCCTCAGCTGCTGAGAATCACTGAGCCATTTCAAAGCTCTGACTTTGAAATGCTGTTGCCATTTGAATGAATACTCCTATTAGCCAAGATCATAGAAATGGCAGAGATTTTACTACTGAAATCTCTGCAGTAGAAGTGACATAAGAACCATCAAACTGTCAGAATCATTCATTTCAGGATGTGCTTCCCATTATTAAAGGCATTTCAGAAGATCTCCCTCTTTCCTGACCACCTCCACTAGACCATAGCATTTGTGAAATTCCTTGAGAGAACGAAGCCAAGGCATGCTTCCTTGTAGCAGCTACTCCTGGGCTATGCTTTATCCAAGCTGCTGGGAGAAGCTTCTATAGTAATGCAGCCTCATCCCTGTTTTGCCCCAGTCAGAAAATTCCTATTACATTGAACAGGTCTACAAACACCATCCAAAGCATTTCTGAACGTTTACAACCTCATGTTGAACCAGAAACCTCAGAAATATTTACATGGCAAGAGGAAATCGCGTCTCACACTCACGGCATGAGAACTTTCCTCAGTCCTATTTTTAAACATCTCCATTGTCTGGATACATGTGTCAAAACATCGAATGGTCCTCTTTACACAGAAATTAGATTTCAGTGTGAACTCACATCCTATGCATTAGCAATGATTATCCTAAAGAAATTGAAAGTCACTTGAAATACAGAGGTCTGTTGACAGTCTTGCAACTGTCTCGAAAGTTAGAAAATAATCTGAAATTGTTATAAGTAGGTGAAAACAATCAGATTTATTATCAGGTCATGGGATACAAAGTTAATGGTAACTCTGAAAATTTCCACCATATTCAGTGCTTTAGTGGTATTTGATGCTCTTGCTTTTTCCTTGTTCATGATATCACTTTACAAATAATACATATTTATTTATTTAATTTTTCCACCTGGTAGCAGGATTTTCAGTACAACACACTACTAAATATTATCCTTTGGTGATACTACTTTCCCTTCCTGGAGCAGATTTCCAGTATAACATCAAATATAAACTAAGAACAGTACAGGAAAACCTCTCCTGGCAGGCAAAAGAACTTTGCAGCAACTTTGTCTATGTGATTCTCTTCATTTCTGTAACTGAGGATATTCATCATCTTGACAGCCACACTTGAGAGAACATCTATCGTTTCTCTTTCAGTCATGTATCTGTGGAGCATGTAGAATCATGGAACAGTTTGGAGAGGACTTTTCAAGGTCATCTGGTGCAACCATCCCACAATGAGCAGGGACAGCTTCAACTAGATCAGGCTGCTCAGAGACCTATCCAGTCTAACCTTGCATGTTTCCAGGAATGGGGCATTTACCACCTCTCTGGATACCCGGTTCCACTGTTTCACCACCCTCATGATAAAATATTTCTTCCTTATATTTTAGTCTGAACCTGTTATTTACAGGACTGGAGCTGAAACTTTTAAACAATTCCAGAGAGACGACTTAGGTCATGTTTTCATTAGAACCCCAGAAAAGAATCCATGGACATGCTTAGCTGATGCAAAACATTAGTTCAGGCAGGTAAGGCTGTGCTGTGATCAGGATCTTAATTTCCCTTAAAAAATGTGTTTTTGTGAAACTGCACTTTGTGAAATTGTGTTAATTTGGCAAAACACTGAGAGGGAAAGAATTTTGACAATAATGTAACATGCCACTTTTCATAATAGCCTACATTTCATAAGAATTCAGTTTTAGGTGTTTTATTCAGCAATTTACTGTGATATAGAGGAATACAGACTGTTTAAATTGACTCGGTTTCAGAGCTATTTTTCTGTCAAGTATGAAACTTAATTTGGAAATCTGAAAACCCACAAACAACCAGACTGTCCATTCTCTATCTCGCTTCTACTCAGATGATTTGTGTAATGTTTTTCTAAGCTACCAGCTTTCCTTACACAGATTGGAGAAAACAAGAATTTATAGAAATTGTCCATGTCACAGTTGATAGAAATCATCATGTATGAGGTGCTTAAAAGCCTTTGAAAAATCTGACTCCAAGTCTCTATGGTATTATGTGGAGATACGTGTAGATAAGATTAATGAACACGAGTTGCGTAGTGAGAAAAACATAATTAGGTTGTTTCTGATGTTTATCAGAGAGGAAGGAGCCATGAATAAAAAGCAGGCATTTAATCAGAGTGGAGAGACGAGCTCATAGCTGTACATTTGCTGCAAGCAGACTTTCCCCAGCTCCTTTATGGAGCTGTTTGTCTGGAGATGCACAGTGAGCTGCAGTGGAAAGCCACAGTGAAAGGAGGCACGTACAGAGCACACCTCTGCTCCCCAGGGTGCCTGCAAACACATAGCACTTCTGTGGTGGGGCTGTCATAGGGCAATAAATGAAAACAGAGGTTTTGATTTATTTGATATGCCTTCTCCCATGGAGTGTGCTTGGAAAGAGAATATGGGAGCTGCAGTACGGTCATGAACTGTTGTCCTTTTACTTGCTGGTGGCACCATTGGAAGTTGGCATAAGCCGAGTGTCTGGTACACTGATTTCCCCAGGTGGCAACACAGTGTGCCACCCAGGGTTTGGATCATGACTTTTGGGGCTTTTTTCGAAGATATGTAGGAAGAGGGAAAAAAAATAGAGGTTTTCTTCCACTCTGAAAACATCCATCCATCTTGTCAGCCAGGGGCAGCTCATAAGACTAGAGGGAATGGCAGATTCAGAATCTTGAAAGGACTCTGAAATGCATGGGGGAGCAAGGTAATTTCCAGTAGAGAGCAGAAGCATGGACTGCAGACTACATCAACTGCAAGGATAGTTCCAGTTAAATATCTAACCCAGTACATAGAAGCTGAGTTTGACAGCTTTTATTGGTGTGATAGTCACTGAGCATGGGCACAGTTTGCCCACAGGGGTTGTGGTCTCCATCACTGAAGATTTTCAAAAACTACCTGGATGTGATCCCAGACAGCCTGCTCTGGGTGGCCCTGCTTGAGCAGGGAGGACTGGACCAGATGACCTCCATGTGTCCCTTCTAGCTTCAGCCACTCTGTGATTTGTTGTTCAACAACTTTATTACTGTTATTGTTGTGTCCACTTGCCGTTTCTCTGCGCAGCAGAATCTCCTTCTTCCAGCCTCTGGGCTGTCTGCTCACATCTGAAGCTGCCCCTAAGGCAGCGAGAACCTCTGGTTCAGTAAGGTTATCATGAAACTGTGTCCTCAGAGGCAGCGAATAGCTAATGTTGTAATATTGCATTTGATCTAAGCGTCCTCAGTCATGGGCAAAGAAGATAGTATTTTTTCTGTATTTTCACTGTCTATCTACACAGGCTGGCCCAGAGATGGCAGCTGGGTTTGGCTGCTTATTCCCATCACCAATGTGGTTATAAGTTAGAAGTATAAATAACCTGAGGTGCCTCACACAGATATTAAGAAATTGTTATTCACCTGTAAGTATAAGGCACCTGTTTTAACTAAAAAAACTAATTAAAAGCAGTAAATTCAAGCAATTTTATGTCCTTTAGTTCCAATTCTAGGTTTATACCATTTTATCAACAGCTGTAACACTTGTTGACTTCTTGGTCAAGCTCAGTTTGATGGACGGAAAAAAGTCTGAGCACTTGAAATGCACTTTAATGTCACATAGCTACCGTGCACAGGAGCACAAGTCATCTTGGTGGTGCCAAGTGAAGGTATATGTTGACACACAATAGCTGGGCAGTTTGAGTTCTGCTAAGAAATGCCTTATTTTAGCAAGAGACCAGAGTGTGCACCTCGCATCACTCTTGTAACCAAGATTCCCCTGAGATGTGAGGAAATGCTAAGCAATTTGGGCCATCTCACACTGGTAGCTGGAGGTGGATCTTGAGGTTGAAAACATTTCCACAGGTCCTTTCCCTTTCTTCTGGCTTTGGGAACTGCCACAGAAAATGCAGCCTAAAACACGCAGGCAATAAACACCTAGAAAATGTGTACAAGCATCCCTGATTTGCACTGCACAGCTCTAGATTTACAACACTATTACCCCCTCATAGACATCTGCAATGCTGAGTCTCTTCTGTATAGGGTAAAGGCAAGTAATTCTTTCCCTGATACGGGAAATTAAAACAGAGAAGTAGAGGAGGGCAGCAGAAAGATGGACACATTGCACTCTCCCAGCTTTCTGTGGTGTTATGTGCTGGAAAGAGGGATGGCAAAAGATGTCAGTGTTCAGCTAATGCACTTTCAAAAAGCTGTACCAAATACACTTTTTATTCTTCCTAGGTACAGCTTGTTTCTTTGAAGACAGCGTGGTCCAGCTCAGCCCTGGTGTGATTACAGTGGCTTCAGTGAGGTTACAACCTTCTTAAAACCAAGCTAAAACTGTTCTTTTGTTCCACATTTCCTATTTCCTAACCAGCCATAGCTCCATTGTCCTGGCTTTCAACTCCTGTAGCAAACCAGCAATTGCTGCAGGAAGTGCTTCTGTTGTCCATTCGCAAGGGATGACCTTCCTTTTCTCTTGGCACAAGTCCTCAGATGGAAATGTAATCTTTCACAGCTGAGTGACTTTCTATACATAGGCAAAGGCAGAGTGAAAACCTTAGCATTGCTTTTAAAGCTGATCTCTACAAACAATTACTTGTCTTAATAGGGATTAATATAAGAACTAATCCAGTACTGAAAGAAAATGAAATCACTGCAAAGCCTGTCTTGCAGATGTAATTTCTTACTGCAAATAGAGCTATGAAGCTACTAAGTCAGGCACCCTTTACCAAACAGGTAATCAACAAAGTGACAATGTAGGAACAAGCTACACTAGTATCCATGGGAAGAAAACCTGTTTGTTTGTTTTTTTGTTTGTTGTTAACTATGAAGACTGCAAATAGATGCTGACATAGAGAAAGCATATGCTACAAGGTGTTTGGTGGCTTGTTAGCAAGTTTACATTAAGGAAAAATGACTAGTGTGTGCAGAACATTAGAACAAATAACAATAAGCTAGGTAGTAACTTTTACTTGGTGAATTTTAATGCACAGTCAGATCATTAGGACCCACAACAATACAGAACTAACTGCTCAGAGGTGCACTAATCATAATCATCTAGATTAAATGCAGCCTTGTGAACCACTAAGAAGATTACATTCCAGTGAGCTAATCAACGCAATATTGTGATTACACGGAGTTAAAATAGATTTTTAGACTAGAAATTAGGCCAGTCATTTAGATGGAATTAATAGTCTGTCTTTTCTCGCTTTTACATTTCTTAAAATCCAAGCTTAGTCATAATAGCTTTACAAAACACTCTCTGTTATGTTCTATCTGTTTATTTGCCATTCACTGGAATAGTCTTGTTCAGCTAAGTGAATTGATAAATAGAAATCTCATGCTTTCTTGTAATGTGTGAAAAAGTGACAACATCTGGAGAGATATGTCTCATTTTGCTAAGGGGCAGCAATCATACAAAGATGCTAATAACTGAGCAGCTCAGTCAAAGCCTTCTTTAAATGCTGAGTGTGGACCCAGCAATGTATCCAACTGAATGTTCTGGTGACAGTGCTGGCCTGCTCTGCTTCAGAGTGTCTTGAGACAGAGGCTGTTCACCTTCCTCAGCTTCTCCAGGGAGCTCAAAAAGTAGCTCTGAGCTTAAGAGATTGGCTGTTTAGCTTGGCATTTGCTCTGGACTCAGCAAGTCTCACTGAGCTGTGTTTCCCTCGAAGAGCATGCATGTGGCCAGTCATGGCATTGCTACTGTAGATGCCATACATGCCATGTACTGCAGGAGTGTGTATGTACACTGAGCATCGGGAATACACAAATACAGTCCACATCATGCAGTATCAATTGCTTAGTAATAATTGTTAGGTTACGTGATAGAAGCTCATCTGCACAACCATAAAGGCCCACAGACATCACCCTCAAACCTGCTCCTCGTTACCTCCCCCAGCCAGCTGTCTCCTGACTGGACACTCCCATGTGCCCTTTGAGCAGCTTTTTATCCGCCTGGTATTTTTTTATTAAATCTTGCCTCCTTCAGTTTTAATTGTACTTTTTTCTGGTGATATGAAATCAATTACTGTGCTTACATGTAAGTAGATGAAAACTGTTCTACTTTCTCGTCTTTAAAAAAAAAGCCTATGTCTCATGGATCTGGAGGTTAATTTGCTTCAATCTGCCATATACCTTTCTCTGTCAGGATTTGGAATTTTGTGCATTCTGATATCAGATGACAGGATGCACTGTTTATGCAACTCATTTTTTTAATTTTTCCCATTAAAAAAAGCTATTCATTTGCTATTTGACGGTCATGGTATTTATGACACCTCAATTTCATGTTTATTTAAAGTAAAAAATTACATTTTTTACACCTTGAGCCAGAGCTCTGGGATGGAGAATATCCTGTTTTGCTCTGTCTTTTTGAACCTGTAGAGCCTTTTTAACCTGTAGAATCTTTTTTTACCTGGTTTTAATGCTCAGCTATTTATTTCTATAGGCCAGAGCAGCCTCTCCTGCAATCTTCACTGAAAACTGATGCAAACGGTGCTGAATTTAACTCTATTCTCTCTACATCACTGTCCCATTTCTTTTCTTTTTTTTTCCTCCACAAGACTTCTTTCCAATTTCCTTTGCATGGTTAATATCTGCCTGAGCAGCAACAATATTTACTTTATCATTATCCTATAATCTTCTAATATCCTTTTTAATATCCCCCTACTGCAAGCTTTCTTCTTTTTTACTAAAATAAATAGCAATCAAAATATTATTACTGAATTTTAATATATAAAGAGAATAAGCAGATGCATTTGTAATAAAATGTAAGTTCTATTTTCAAGCAGATTGGTGTGAAATTCTTGCTGGCATCATCCTGGTTTTCCCCATATTGCCAATCTTCCAACCAAGAGTTCAGGTTAGGAATCCTCTCCCCGTATAAAGATGGTCAAAGATTTTGTAACTGTTCCTCAAAGCAAAAAGGTTGGAATGATTTTCTTTGCTCTGCTTGACACATTTTAGTGTATGTTAAACAAAGGGAGTTACTGGGTTTTCTGGAAAATTACAGAAGCTCAATATTTACTGTGAGCACACTTTTCCATCTATACCCAGCAAGCAGTTCAAGGTGGAATAAAACACTGTCTGCAACAGGCATATTCAGATCATTTTGTTGCACTCTGGTGAACTCTGTGTAATAACTGTGGAGGAAAATAGCACATTTACAGAAAATAATGGTGTTACATTGACGCTATCTGTGGAGCTACAAAAGATCTGACAAAGGTTGAATAAGCCATTGAAATGCAATTTTTCTTTCATGTTATCACTTCAAAATGTAAATTGCACTTTGTTAGTTTTACATTTGTGACATACCTTCTGCCTGGGAATATAATTTGCTTAAGAGGTAGCTAACTTCCATGTTAAAAATAGAATTTAATTCTCATAGTTAAACAGATCTATTTACATGATATATTTACTTCCAAACGCGAACTTACTTCCTTACTTCTCGCTTGCTCAAGCATTTAAAGAGTTCTCTTTTTTTTTTTTAATTGTTTTTCCCCCAGCTATTTATTTTAAGGTTAGAATGACCTCTATAACCTTTATTGCTTAATCGAAATACATTAAAAAAGGAAAATGTCTAGGTTTTCCTGCATTCTCTCCTGTTTTTCAAGCAATGGCAAAAACCACAGGTAACACCCTCCTGTTGATCCAACTACAATGGAGTGGTGATAAGTCACAGCTTGAGTACAAGACCATATCAAAAATTGTGGAAGCATGAAATGGAGAAAAGCAAGGAAGGTCTGAGTCTATATCCCAGACTGACTGCTTTTAATTTGAGTCATACAGCGTTCTGCCACTTACCATTGTCAGACCTGGTAGCCCAAATGCTTGACTTCATGTACTTTGAACAAAATTACACCTTCAGAAAGCTCAAGGGACCTGCTGTGGAGTAGTCTGGCATAGTACAAATATAGAGAGGTACTAAATGAGCTTGCTCTTTTGTTTCTTCCTTCTGAAGAAACAAATTAAGCAATTAAAAAAGAAAGCAATTAAAAAAGCACTTCTGTTTTTCTGTGGATTAAAAATGAATCAGGCATCACATCAGAATAGACATCATCAACTCCAGCAGCGTGTCACAAGTTTGTCACCAGCACATGTGGCTGGCAGTCAAGTACAGTAGTGCTGCTGAAGCACAGGACAATGGTTTTCTACACAGAAACAAAACCAGAAACTATTTCTAGTTATACCCACGTCCTTTTGTTTCACTGCAGTCTTCTGAGCATGTATTTGGAAATACTTTTTTCTCAAAATGGCTGAGAAGCAGTAGGTCACTCCTTCAAAGATGAAAAGAAAACATTCTTTACAATTCTGCATCTAGCAATGGTATGAAGAATGGTTTATACACCAAGAAATGCCTGCAGGCAACTTATGAGGAAAAAAACCTGAAAGAGCACAGCTTATTTACCTAACAGAATGAAAGCTAGAAAACTAGGATTTTTCCTCAGAATGGAACCTACTGCAAATGGAGAACACTGTTTAAACTACTAGACTGTACTTGCAGCAAATCAAACAGGTACCAATCAGTGAAAAATGAGTTTCACTTGGATATTTTGAGGGTTCAATGCTGGGACCGAGCTCCTGGAATAGTCTTCCAACAGGAGCATGAGGATAGCCCACTGAAGCAGTATTAAAAAAGGGTTTGTTACCACTACTGTAAAAAATGGTTTGTCCTGGGCAGTTATAGCATCAAGTGACTGGATCTCTAGATCTATAAACTCACATTACTAGTTGCCCAGCCTCTCTTCCTGTGCTGGAATTTCTTCTGATTTTACATGAAAATACATGCATTCAAACAAAAGAGACAAATAAAAGCCTCCACACTTCATTTCTCTCTGTAATCTTAGACTGACCACATGCACCAGTCACATAAGTCACAAAATGGAACTGGTGGTACCCCTTCAGTGTAGTAACATTTTGTTTTCCCTAAGTCTCTTTTCCAAGAAATAAAGTGCATGAATTAAACCACTTAACTAAACTACAATAGACAGAAACACATGTTCTGCAACAAAGTGAAAATGCCATTGTCCTTACCTTACAAATTCATGTCTGATTTTCTGAGGCTCAGAACACCTGTGAATCAGTAACAGAAGGTAATTAACTCCTAATTAATACTTACATCTATCACACTCGATTTTATATAGCTTCACATTTTACAGTTTTCCCATCTTAGCCTGCTCTGACTCTTTCCGTAATGACTGAACAATTCCCTTTGCTCCTGTCAAGGGAAGTATTGGTGAGGTGAGAGGCTGCGTTCTGATGCTGTTCTGCAGCCTGTGTCTCAGGCACATCCTGTTACACTCTTCTGGATACCAGGGGGACTCTTGCCTATATTTCTCCAGGTACACAGACAAACAAAAACACTTTTTCTAACATATTTTTAAAGAAGTTCAGATTAAGCCAAGAACAGCCCAAAACTGTAAAGTGCTCTGAGGACACAGTAGGGGCTTGACTGAACATGTGTGAGGTAACTGGCATTGTACTTAGTAATGACTAACCTAGCTGAAAAATGATGAGGTATGAGTTCAGAGCTATGCATATATCTCATCTGATGGATGTTTCTTTCTTATTCCGCATCCACAGTCCAGCATTTTTCTGGCTTCTTAGATGTCACATATATATGTGAAGTCGAAAGCTCTTGAAAAGTCTCCATCTATGAAAATACATCCTCCTGCAAGATGATCAGAAGGCAGAAAGAGCCCTTTTCTCTCTTCACCACCAACCATTTCATCCAGCAGCAGTAGAGCATATATTTCATTTTTCATTAAAGTTATGTTACCTTTGGAATTTTGTAGACCTTCTAAACAGGTTGTTTTGAAGATGACAGAAGGTCTTGTATTTTGATTGATGCCTGGAACATGCTGGAAGAGTCAAGTGACAAATCAGGCCCTGAACATAAATTTAGTTTGAATTTTTGCTTTTTACTGAGAACACATGTTTGGAGAGAAGCTCTGAGTTTAAATCATGCCTTATCTTTAGATTTGCAAGCTTTTATATATTCAGAAGAACGAACCATAAATTCTCAAGGTAACAGAAAAGTCATCACTATTGGATTAGAATATTAAACATCAATCTTGGTTAGTTGGTACCTGAGGATACAGCTCAAGCTTAGTCTTATGAAGGTGAACTTACTTCTGTCTTGTCTCATTGTCTTTGTATTTGCTTTATTTTCCATTGATCATGATGTCCATCAACTTTGAATTACCACAGTTCAACTGGTGGGTGATTATAAGTTGTGTAACTGTCACTTCTGATCATACTTTACCCTTGATAATGGTAGCTAATGAATACTGATCTCATAAGTCTTTTCCCTATTCACTGGCTCAAGTTAAACAGCCTTTTTCTTTCACACTTTTTGTCAAAACCTTTCCAACATGCTTCACACACAAAGGATTTTGCCTCCTCTCTTGAAACAAGAACATCTTTGCTGCAAAGTTAGAATGCCCTTGATTTTTTTTCCTGCTAAGATTACTCCCTTGCAGGTACCGCTTTCCTTTGAACAGTTTGTTCCGATTTTACAAGGTTTCCTTTATCTCTTTATTCCACACTATTTTATTACAAATGTCTACAGCCTGTTTTGGACCTTGTCAGTGTTTGTACGACAGCTGCTATTGCTGCTGCTGGTGCCACTGCAGTTTGCTGTATATCAGGCAGCTGCTCCACATCTCTGGCAATGTTTCTGAAGTGGTCTACTGTATCTTGCTGACCACCAGGTTAGACACGGTCCAATTAGAGTCAGTCATTTTTTGCTTTGCTCATTGCTGATACTTATTACAAAAAAAAAAACTGATTAACTTCAACAGAAACTTTTGGTCAGTCACAAAGTCATAAAATAAACCCTTGCTGGTAGTGTGGTTTTCCTTTCATACTGATCATCTCTCAGGTCAGACAGACAAGGTGATGGGCAGTCATTAAAGGTGACACTCTCTAAAGATCTGTCTGCAGATATGCACTTCTACAGTCTAAACAAGATAAATTACCTGCTTATTTAAAGGAAGCTATAAGCTTTTATCCCACCAGTACATTTGAGATAAAAACGTCAACTCTTTCATATTTACAGTATCTCTGCATTATTGACACAAAGTCACAGCTTTCTCAAAAGTATTTCATGAAGTCCTTGGCATCAGAGCAGCCCAATGTCTGTCTCAGTTCCTTCTCTTCAATGAGGAAATATTCACATAACCTTATCCTAAATATTCCAGCAAGAGAAATAAGTCAAGATTTCATGACCTTAAGAGCAAGCTGACGAAAGCAAATCATGATGTTCCCATCATGTGCTCCCATTTCATTGGCCCTGGCAAGCAAAGCTGAACCTCTCAAGGATCTCATTTCTCTGTGTGCTAAGCTGACAAAGACTTGAATACAACCAACAGTGGTGGCATGTTACCCAGTCTGATTGTTTTCTCCCAAAATTCACTCAAGGCTACCTCAAAAATTTACTCAAGGTTACCTTCCAAAGTAAGTATCCAGATGGGGAAAACATTCCAAATTTTAGATTTCCTAACAGCACTGACAGCCTGAGTTGTGTTTTCCAAAGGAGAGGGAATCAAGCTGGGCTGTGCAGTGACTCAAACATTTTTAGATGACTAGCCTTTGGCTGTACTTCAAAGGACACTTTCAGCCTTCCTAGACAAGCACAGCCATCGAAAGAGGCAGTCCTGCCCTTCTCCGCAGTTGTTTGTTTCCACACCCCCTCCTTGTGCTAATAGCAGCTTTTCTGTGAATGTTGTGCAGTACTGAGCAGGTTGGAAAATAAATCTCTTTATTGGTTTTGGCAAGGCTGTTTTTCAGCTCCCGGAGTCTTGCCTGTCATCTGACTGCACAAATACTTGTATTAGCCCAAAGGTGAGGAAGATTTGAGTTCAGAGACACTACAGCCTTCCTAAATGTGGTAATCTGCACAGACTTTTTAAAGCCAGATAATCCACCAGTTGTTGTCTGTCAGCAATACTGCTTTTCCAAGTGAGGGTTGCACACCCTGTTCCAAGCCCTGTGCCACACCATGGCACGGTCATGCAATAATGTACATTTGGTCTTTGCAGAAGAAAACTACCATGAGTAAATAATCTGACAACAGCAAAATAGCTCATCATGGGTCTATGAACAGCCTGCATGACAGTTTCTCCACCCGTTAAAATGAGATTTTTTAAGATGCATGTATTTTCACAGTAGTAGCTTTTTGTGCAGGCCGGTGTTTTTCTTCTTGAAACCTTACCTAGTAGAAGCCGCTGTTAGGAGACAACTGAAAAGAAAGGAAGAGAAAAGGAACTTTCTAGTCTCATTCCTGAACAGCTGTTTTGTTCTGATTTTGCTGTGTCTTTTCCATTCCTTGGTCTTCCAGCAGTAAGAGAGCAAAACTCAATTACACCTAAAGTAGAGCTGTGAAATGAAAAGAGCTGAGAAGGCAACATAGAGAACGTCAAGCGGTCTAGGAGAGCACTTCTGGCTCTGCCCAAGGAACGCAACTCCCCTGACACTTGACTGATAGGTTCACGATGACTGGGCAATTGAGCAGCCAAAACCACCTGAAAATGACAGGCTGTGGCTACCATTAAAAGCAGAAAGTGTCTTTCTGTGTGCAATCACTGTATCTTCTCCTGGAGGAGTTGGGATGTAAATGTGCATGGATGCTTCAGTGACAGCTTGAGTGTCAGTAAAACCAAGAAATGAGAAGGACATTCATTAGATGGGGGCCCCAGAAGATGGATTCAGACTGAACAACCAACTTCTACATTTTAGGGACCTGACCTAGATGCTGTCTTAGTAACAAAATGAGATGGAATATAACTGCAGCCTTACCAGCTTAAGCTGAAGTAAGAGGCAGCAATATTGTTTTGCTGAGTCTAGTGCTCAACTGTTTATATGAATTAACTTGCTAAATAAACTACATGCAGGAGTTTGGTGGGTTTTCCCCCTTTTTTTTTTCTTTCTTTTTCCCCTTTCTTTTTTTAACTACTAAACCTCTATAATATTTGGAGACAGATCTTGAGAAAATCACCGTAGTACATGACAAGTTATGATTTGCTGGTGACCTTCACCTGGCTCCCTGGAGCCTCCCTGAAGCTGTGATCATCCATTTACTTAGCACATTCACTCGTCATCGTGGACAGGGTTCATCCCACTCACCTTTAATCACCAACCTATCTTACAGAAGCCATTTTTCTTATCTTCTTCTGTATGGTGAAAAAAAGAAGTAGTCTCCAATTAGTTATAAAAACTAGGATTGTAAACAGATATACAGGACAGGGTAGTCCTTAAAGCTCTTTTTCTTTTTTTTTTTTTTCAACAGATGCTATTTTGTAGTTATACTTCTTTGAAATTTAATACTCTGATTACTGATCACTGTCTGGTATATAGTGAGTGCTTTCCAGGAGAGGCTCTAAGACTTCCAATTTATGGAATGAAAAATAATTTTGCTTTTCGTTACTTTTATATATTGAGTTCACTAACTGCCATTAAAATAATGAAGGACTTACAAAATTAAGCAGTACATGTAGAAATTATAGTATTATGTAGATTTCTTGAAAAGCCATGGCTCTGCCTTCACTGCTCCTTCTATAATAATTTTTATTTATATAACCAGATTTTTAATCACCAATATGACTTGTTTGTGCCTCCAGGCAATGAAAAAATGCATCCTTCTTTCTAGCAATAGTGTTGTTCACAGATAATGGTTTCTTCTTAGTTCATTCAAGTCTAGAACTAATCACCTCCAAAAGTTCTTTTTCTGTTTATTTCTTCACAATACAACTGTCTTCTGTTGTAGTCTTGTGCTTTTACAGATGCTCCAAACAGGTTTCCTTTGTTCTGATTTCCCAAAGGGTGTATGAAACACTAACCATTATTCTAAGCTTGTTCTGCAGTGGGTACACTGAGCATTGTACTGACAGGTGTTTACAGGACCTTCAGACAGGTTAAAGAGAGATTTGCTAATGTTAGACTTTCAGGAAATCCTTCCAGCTAAACATCTGCAGCCATACCTAACTTTACCATATATAAATTTTTCTGGGGTTTAAACCAATTTTAAAAATTATTATTTACTTAATATAATACAGACTGATATAAAACTAATATAAAATATTAAAATATTGTTATATTTTAAAAACATGTTGCTATTTGTTAATATGACATGCTGATTTTCTAATTAGTGTGATTAATATTCTCAAATTGAAGTGCAATTAACACTGGGAGTTTCATACTCTTCTTTATTTAGATAAAATCATTAGTCAATGTATAAATACATTTTACACCTGTCGTTGTGCTTCTTAGAGGTAGTAACTTTATCCCTCAAAGAGTTCTTCTTTCATTCTCAAAGATACTCTTCGCAAAAATAATCAGTTCATTCAGTTACTATATGTAAGATCTTAAGTCTTTTTTCCATTTCTCCACAATCTCAGGAGTGTTTGTTGGTTCTAGTGATTCCTTTAGACATCCCAAAACTTGACTGATTTCTTTATTTCAACATACTTAAGTACTAGGCTGCTTTTTATAGTTTGCTTGTTTGTCTTCTTATTTCTGAAAAAAAGAAAAAATATTCTGAATCTTTTTGGTAGTCAGAATGAGTCATCTACCCTTGTTAGACTGAGCATCTTGCAGTCAGATTGCCTCAATTCACTTGGGATCTGTCTCTCTCTCAGCATAGTGTGTGTCATCTGTGATACATGAGCAGAATGATGTAATTTTTCTTAATTTCAGTTAGTTTCTTATTTATGTCTTTTTATACAAATGATGAATATATAGATGAAAATAAGGGAATAGTTTGTCCCAATTTTTAAGCAATGCTTCACCAAGCGCTTAAATGAATATTTGTTTACACATGTCAGCTCACCAGCTCCACTTTCCCCTACATTTTAAGAGAAAAACTAGATTTGGTGACACAGAATGAATGTGGGGAAGATCACCTTCAAAGCTGACAGAGGAAAAAGATCCTAAAATTGGGAGGACAGGGCAGCAAACACAGAAGCAGTTTTGAGCCCAGGACCATCATCCCCTAGGCCAGAGCTAATACTTTTAATCCTCTTTGGAAAGTTGTCAGCGGCATTTTAGTGGCATTTCCCACCAGCTCTCGCTCCCCCCCGGCTGCAGCCACGGCAGAAGGGGAACGGCGGGCCCGGCTGCTGAGCTCGACGAGGGGCTCGTGTTGGCAGAGGGGGCAGCAGAGCGGAGGGTGCGCCCTGTCAGGGACCAAGGTGGCAAAGGCGAGGTTTGAGGGCTCCTCTCCCCGGCCGGTCACCAGGTGGCGATGCACGGTCAGTGAAACCGAGTGCTCCCGGCAGATTCCCACACTGCAAGATCCAGAATCACACGGAATCACAGAATATGCCAAGCTGGAAGGGACTGACAATTTTCATCGAGTCCAACTCTTAGCCCTGCACAGGACCATCCCCAAGAGTCATGCCATGGGCCTGAGAGTATCATCCAAATGCTTCTTGAACCCTGTCAGGCTTGGTGCTGTGACCACTTCCCTGGGGAGCCTGTTCCAGTGCCCAGCCACCCTCTGGGTGAAGAACCTTTTCTTAATATTCAACCTAAACCTCCCCTGATACAACTTCAGGCCATTCCCTGTCACTGATCACCAGAAAGAAGAGATCAGTGCCTGCCCCTCCTCTTCCACACATGAAGAAATTGTAGACTGCCATGTCTCCTCTTCTCCAGGCTGAACAGACCAAGTAAACTCAGCTGTTCCTCATATGGCTTCCCCTCAAGGTCTTTTGTTGCCTACCTTTGGATATTCTCTAATAGCTTAGTATCTTTCTTATTTTGCAGTGATGTACCTGTCTGGGTCTGCACATGCCTCTGATGCTTAAATACCGGATCATGTCAAATAGCTCCTTACTTAGCTCCCCCTTTCCCCACAGCTGTATTCAGTTGGGTAAATCTCTCCTTACCACTTTGAGAACTCACAGATCCAATTCAGAAAGGTACAAGATTTATTCCTGACGCCTCTCACTTTATTTTCCCATCTATTTCTGAAACATAACCAGGCAACATTCAGCAATTTTTCCTGCACACACCCTGTCTGAATATTTACCTTGACTATGTACAGCTTCCCCACAAGGAGCAGAGGAGGGACAGGCACTGATCTCTTCTTTGTGGTGACCAGTAGAAGGACTTTAGGGAATGGTATGACACTGCGTCAGGGGAGGTTTAGGTTGGATATAAGGAAAAGGTTCATCACCCCGAGGGTGGTGAGGCACTGGAACAGGCTTCCCAGGGAAGTGGTCATAGCACCAAGCCTGACAGAGTTCAAGAAGCGTTTGGACAATACTCTCAGGCACATGGTGTGATTCTTGGGGGTGGTCTTGTGCCAGGCCAGGAGCTGGACTCAATGATCTTTGTCAGTCCCTTCCAACTTGGGATAGTTTATGATTCTGTGTAGCCCTTTGGGCCAGCTGAAATGTGACAGCAAGAAAATTTATGCCTAAGAATTCCTTTGAAGCAAAGCTGCTGTTACATTCAGTCATCTTGAAGTGACTTACAACAATCAGAAATCTCCAGCGCTCTCAGAGGAGCTGCTTAGATTGTGTGTTGGGCCACCTTTCCTCCACCATAAGGAGACTTTCAGTGTGTGTTTATATAAAAGGCTCAGTCACCTCAGATCATATTCCCTAAGTTTGGAAGACCTAGCTCTGCAAGCGCTATCAGAGAAAAAGATGCATGAATTTAAAAATGTTAATGCAGATTCCATCTCTCTTTTCTGAGAACACAATTCATTTTCTGGAGTCCATCACTGAGACTACTGTAGCTGTATTATTACCAGTGTCCATCCTTTCTATCTACTTACATCCCAACAACTGTTTGCAATTCAGTTTGAACACTCAAATCTGTTTCTTGGGAGGGAGGTAAGAACAAGTTTTCATATTTGAAAGAAAATCTTATCTAAGTTAAATATGGGCCTCTTTTTTCTTGCATTCTGTAAAGCAGCATGGCTCCACAGTACTTTCACAACTGCAAGTTGCCTTCAAAACCACATGATTGGTGAAATTTCAGAGTATCAGGATGAAATGTTTTCATTAGCCATCTCGGTTTTGCTGAATATAGCTCTGCAAAGCAAAATTCACAAAAGATACACAATTTCTAAAGCTACCCTGAAATGGTTTAATATTGAGCACAGCTCTCCAAAAATTTTACCTACCATTAGTAAATAGTTGATTGAAAGCACACATACAATTTTTACAGATCTCTCCTGGCCTCTCACACCCTATAGTGTACACTGTCTAATGGCAAAGAGGAAGGAAAGAAGTAAAGAAATGAGAAGGGATGAACCGCTCAAACAAAGGAAGTCAGAGATTTTCAGGGCACTCTCAGACATGATAACAAGAAAAATGTAGGTAGGTTTATTTTGGCAGGAAGAAGCAGTGACTAATCATGCACAAAAGAAGCCTCTACAGAGTGGGAGTTTGAGGTGCGGGTGGGGAAAGAAAAGGACGTCACCAGGAGAAAGAACATTAGCATGACAGAGAATTTATATTTTCAGTGTGTGTCTGGGTTTCCCTTCATGATGCCTTAATCTGTGCTGGTAGTATTCATTAAATCCAGAAGCTGCCACGATGGGAAACTTGTACCTACCTTGAAATCTTAGAGAGTTAAAAGAAGAATGAGCAGAGAGTATCGCATTAGATGCTGAGATTTTAGGTTTCACTAAAGAGGTGGAGAAGGAGGGAGACAAATCCATTATCTGTCAAATCTACAAATAGCACTACATTCCCAATTACAACTCACTTAAGAGCAAGCACAAGCTGTTCTGTAGGTCAACATGAAAGTAACTAGTAAGAACCCAGGAGTATGCTTGAACTCCCGAAGTTTATCCATGTCAGCACCTGGGACAGCAGCAGGAACATCCAGCTCCTAGGTACTGTAAACGCCATCATGGAGCATGAAAACACAGACCACAGCAACATTTTACCTCCTCAAGCTGTAACCCCCATGTGTAGGTCTTTAAATCTATTAATTTCTGACTTAGAAGTGGACACTAGATTGCCTAAAGCACTACACTGGTATATGTTGCGTAGAGGATTAAAATTCCCGAGTTTATTTTACCTTAAAGAAATGAGTTTCATATGCCTAAACAAAAGGAAGAGTCACCCCAAAAAGTTCAGACCTGTCTGTCGATTTTTATCTTACCTGCAATTGAACAGCTGTCATTCTTCTAAGAGCAACTGAGCTTAAAACCAAGACTCAGCTATATATAGGCTTAGTGATATTGTGATATCAAAGCGGTTGGTCTGGTGCATAAGCCTGGTACATCTTTTATCTCTAGACCACCTGTGTAGACCACTAGTAAGATGTTTCCAGAGCCTGGAAATCCCAGAAGAGGCGAAGAGAACTTATTCTGTGAGCCTCATCTGCATCTGATGAACACCCTTGTCACAACACACTCTTGGTACAACCTGAGAATCAACCCCAGATTTTCAGCATTCCCATGACTGAAATGTAACAGAAATAGCCAGAGCATGACTGCATTGAGGAGCTTGAAAAGATAAAAAATAAGTAAAAGTGTCCCAGGAGAGAGAAGGAAGTATTTAGTCTTTTCACAGCAACTGAAAACCAGCAACCAGGTAACTGTTGAAAAGATAAAATTAGATACTGTGTGGTGAACATCAGAGAAGGACACATCACAGAAATTACAGGCTGTATATAAGGAACAGAAAAGGGGGGATGTGCCATCCCCCAGTAGATTATCGATTAGTTTCTTGGCAATATCTATTCTGCACTGATAGTTTAGAAGCATAAACCAAGCTCATCTGGGAAAGCATACATAGATGAGACCATGCAGGTAATTCAAGACTAGATGTTCAATTTCCTCCCTAGAATGTATCAGGCTCATCAGATTTTCTACTGGAAGACTGTTTATTCACTTGTGCCTAAAAGCAAAATGAAAACTACCAGAAGATGAAGATAAAAAATATGTCCTGAGCTATGAAATGACAAATATGTGAAAGACATTGTTGAAGGTTAAATTGATCTAAACTGGCTTGCTAGCTGGCTTACAAACATTCTAGTCTGAAAAAGAAAATATAAATATTCAAGCAGCAGCATCTGAAGAAAGAGAATATCCAGCAGTTTTAAGCATTAAGTCAGTAAAGTTCTTACTTATCCTTAAGACTATGATTTTACCTTGAAATTTCTGAAACTATATGAATGCCCCCCAATTATTCAGAATTCAGTCCTATGGCATTTTCAGGACTTTTCTTGTCATCAACAGATACTGTCATATCTCTGAGTCCTATTGTGTAGTGTAAACTCAGCTTGGCTCTGTAGCCAAACTCTTAGCACACGCAAAAAGAGGTAAGTTCAGAGACACACAAATGTTCCCAAGGCCTACAGACATATTACTCAGCTGTGGGGAAAAAAAAAAAAACCAAAACAGAAAAAAGAAACTAAAACTGCAGTTCTGATATATTTGTAATTTTCAACA
Organism: Lepidothrix coronata; assembly: GCF_001604755.1. Classification (NCBI taxonomy): domain Eukaryota; kingdom Metazoa; phylum Chordata; class Aves; order Passeriformes; family Pipridae; genus Lepidothrix; species Lepidothrix coronata. The sequence goes on from NW_016690375.1 coordinate 407,594, forward strand.
GAAAATTTGAATGGGGATCATCCATCCCTGCTGGGCAATTTCTAAGAAAGAATCTGTGTAATTGTGTGGTTGTTACTCTCCGTATTATATGCATTCAAATTAAAGTAGGAAAGCCTGTAAGTTATAATCCAAGCCAACTATTAGTCTAATCAGTCTATCATGCTTATTGTAACTCAGTAATGAGTTGCTGGAAGGATATCTCTAAGCTGTATGGAACGGCCTGGAAAAGATCCAGTCACTTTACACATCAGAAAACGTCATCAGGAAGAGAGGAATTAGATATACAATGATATTATAAGAAAAATGTTCATATCATTTCCAATGTTTTTTTTTACCACCCTCTACAATACACAAAAGGTGAATAATTTGCAGTGAGAATACAGGGACTGTGTGAGTAGTAACATTTACCTCAGGAATATTTTCATCAGACACCTGCAGACAAGCTACTGAAAGGAAAATCCAAATCAAATCATTCTTCAGAATTACCTTTTAAATCAAAGTCAATCCTGCTAGGCATGAGTTGGAACTATTCAGAGGAATCAACACTACTGTGTCATGTTTGCAGGTAACTGGTTTGTTTCATAAATCTTAGTTCAAATAAAAAGCTATGCCTGATATGTCTAAGACTGCATAAACATTCCCCATTTTTGGCACCCATATTCGGTTTCAATCTGAATAATTTAAAATGCTATGTACAGAAACCCTACAACGAGTAATGCAGAATGTAAGTCTGACATTTCACTCTAGTCCAGTTACTTTGAGATTTTGATTTCTTGAATACTCTTCTGGGTTCCTGGGTACCCACTTAATGAACCGAAGGTTCAGAACCTGACCACACTCTGCTCCCAGCTTCTAGAGTAACATCCTGGGGTTATATACACAGGGCTCTTATAATGCCAGTGTTTCTGTGAGAGAGCTGGGATGGAGGAGCTGGAAGTTTTGGGCTGCTCTGAAGTGACTTGTACAGCAGGGATCTCCAGGGGGCAGACGTACTCAGGGGTTCCACGCTGCTCCATAGACCTTGTGGCTGGCAACAGGAATATTATGGTCCCCTGCAGCAGCTGCCAAATGAGGGAAATATTTTGCTTCAAATATATTGCATTCAGGTGTTTCTGAAATAAAATTTTCTTTGATTTCTGGTTCATAGATTTCTGCCTGAAATAGAAGAAATCAAATTAAAGGAATCAAATAATGTCTCATAAACTGCAGACCCTGGCTGTTAAGTGATCTCCATGTGGTACTATTCTCTAGAATAAAAGTTGTTTGAAGACAGTTCCCACTGCTTTTCTGCTGGTGGATTAAACAATAACATGGATGTTGGGTATAGCTGTATTGTAGCTTACTTTAGTTCCAACAGCATAAAGTAACTGCAGCCTTAACATCTGCACAAGAAAGAATCACGCACAATTTTGACAACAGGAATCTTTAAAACAATGTGTCAAGTGGGAGTAGAAAAAACTCCAGCTCTAATACATCACTGTTTTCACTCAAATAATGTATGAATTTAAAAAACACCACCTTCATCAACCTTTACCAAAGCAAAGAAGGAAGAGAATGAATTTACATCAATGGGTGCTAGTTTTCCCTTATGAAGAGGTCAGTTTGGCAAACTTCTACAGGGCACGCCACCTGGTATGCTGCACCTTTCCTTGTTTTTTCTGCATCGTGCCTTATCACTAAAGAATTTCAGCTTCCTACTCACTTGTACCTCAATGAAAACTGGCACCACAGGAGCACAGGTTACTGGGGAATCGTGTTCCTTCCTGTGTTCCCAAGCAACACTCCGCAAACCTGCTGGTGGGCATTCTCTCTATCCGAATGATGTGTAAGCTAAGTATTATTTTGCCATTTAAAATACAAGTTCTGAGAATGAGGTCAACCAGGCATCTGGAGTGGAGTTCCTCTCCCACCATCCCTGGCACCTACCTTTTTTTTTCTTTTTGCTCTCTGGGCAGCTTAGCAGGCTAACCTTCATCCTCTAAACAGCAGCTATATAATGGAAATTCTTTTCCAAGACTGGCAAAGTAGTTTCTGTTTCAGGGAGAAAACAGAGAGGCAGTATGATTTTCATTTGCTGTCCTCTTGTGTATTCTCCCGCAGCTCTGCAAAACTACTCTCCCCAGCAGGCAGAATCTGGCCAGCTGCAAGACCAGGGCACTTGTGCCTCAAAAGAGCTGGAAAAAAAGCCCACTCCCAGAGGTATGACCAGTGTTTTCCAGGTATATTTCAGATACAAGGTATCAGTAGGGCTCTTAACCAAAGGCTAGCTTTGTTCAGTTCAGTGTGTAGAACAATAACTTGTCAGAAAAGACTCCAGAGGTCCTGGGAAGTTGGATTACAGCCACTTAAACAATTTCTAGGATGGTGTCATTCAGTGCAGTCCTCACAGACAATGCAGTTATGCACTGAGCCTAAGCAGACTGGGCCGCCTATCAAATCATAAAACCAAATTAAAAACAAAACCAGTGACATATGCAGAATGACAGATCTTCTTCTGCATCCAGCTGGATACTACTGTCCCATCTCCTCTTTAATTGAAAGCTGAAATAGTGAAAAAGAAACCCTGAAAATCCAGATCTCAAAGTCTCAAAGTTTAGGCTCACTTAACAGGTGGTGAGAGTGGGACTAGGAACTGGCCTTTCTTGTGAAATGGCTGAGGCTGCTCCAGTACACATCGTGGTGCTCAGTCTATCCTTACCAGATAGGAAATCTTGCAACCTAAGAAAGGATAGCACACCCTTCCTCTGGTCAACAAGAGGTTCCTACTGCTTATACCCAGAAAACAGCCTTTCTTAAGCACTTAACTAAAGCGCCTGACAACAATCCCTTCTCTAGAGATGTTTCTGACAGTGAAGTGCCCCCAAACAAATACAAGTCACTAGAGAAGGTGTCTAGTGCAACAGCCACGTATGAACACCACCAGTATTGCTCAGAGATACTGGAGCAAGTGAGCCATGCTGGGATGTAGCACCCTTGTGACCAGTAGGTGCCTGGGCCCCTGAGCAAGAGGTTGATTCCAGCATGAACATCACCCATTGCCTTTGGTAATGATTTCCTCCATATTTTCATGGCAATTTGGAGATGTTATTTTGAGTACTGATGCAACAAAGGACTAAATGAAATATTCTTCTCCAATTGCTTTACAAAATTAGTTCCATAGGCATCTTTGGCATGATTTACTAGATCCACTAAAATTCTAGTAAACATTTGGTAAATTATATACATTAGAGGTAAGGAGAGAAATTGCAAATGTATTTTTGCTCAGCCTTGCCTCCTTGTTGGACCAGATGTCCATGGACTATGATTCATGAATACTGTTTCGGGATCAGATTTACTTTTAAGCCCAGAAGTAAACATATATTAAACAAACAACTTTGTAATGCGTTTACTCCAGATTTTCCAAGAAAAATTAATCCTGGCAGTTCAAGTTACCCTGGCTGTTAGACAGCCTGCAAAATGTTTTTCTCAAAAGCCTTTGCACAGCTGAGAGTGATCTTTGGGCTTGCTACTTCAGGACAAAAGGCAGAGAGGGAAACTGCTAATATCACTCATATTAAAATGTTTCCTAGAAACAATTAACATAATTTAAAGAGAATTAATCAAAAAAGACATTGCTTTCATATGTTAATCCCTAAGCAGTAGCTAAAAGGCTGGAATTTACAGAAGAACATAAACATTCTGCCTGTGTTTCAACTTGCTTGCTAAATCTTTACTTACTAACATTATGGAATACAGAAGAGGTTTTAGGGTGGGGTACTTTTCTCCCATTTCATTATTACTATTAATAGTTTAATTGAACATCTGACTCCAATATAATTATAATAGTCTTTCCTAAGATGTTTGCAATTTGTAATATTTTGATGAGACTTAATTAGTTAAATTTACTACATAGTGTATATACTTTAGGCTGAAGATGAATCCTCATATTTAAGTGCTACATACTACTGCAATCAAATTTGTAATAGTTTGGAGGATTAATTTTAAAAGCTGTTCTTCAGGAAAGTTTGTTTTGGGCTTGTCCTAGAGATCTGGGCTTGAGCTCACTGCAGAAGAAAAAATATAACAGATTGGTTTCTGTCTGAGAAGGTCTTTCCTTCAGGATTTCTAATGCTAATGATATGGAGAGTTGGCTGGAGGAATGATGCTTGCAGCTAGGGATGTTGTGAGGCCTTGCAGACTCACACAGAACTCCACTCATGCCAACATCAGCTGAGAATAAATATTCTTTTCAAATGAATGGTTATGTCCAACGTGAATGTAACCGGAAAAATAAAGCACTGGCAAACGGAGCTTTGAACAACTGAAGACATCCATTGCAGCTTTTCTCGTTTACCTCAAGTACTTCGGTTGCATTTGACAACAGATGGAAATCACAGTCGTTATGGCAATGTATGTCTTGCAAAGACCCTTGGAGACACCTCCATCCAGTGGAGACCCTGAAGGGGGAAAATATGGTACAAATGGCATCACTACAAACTCACTTCAGTGGGGCCAGAATTACTCTACAGTTTTCTCACTGTGACTTGCTAATCAACAACACGTCTGTGTGGCAAACAGAACTGGTCTTTCCACTTGAAAGATATTGCTAATCAGTGAGCCCAAACAGAAAGAATTGGAGAAAAGAAAAAAAAAAAGGAAAAAAAGGAAAGAAAAAGGAAAGGATTGCAGAAGAGGAGGAAGGAAAGGAGAGGAGAGGGAGAGGAGGAGAGGAGGAGAAAAGAGAAAAGAGAAAAGAGAAAAGAGAAAAGAGAAAAGAGAAAAGAGAAAAGAGAAAAGAGAAAAGAGAAAAGAGAGAAGAGGAGAGGGGTAGGGGGGGAGAAAGGGAAAGGGAAGAGGAAGGGGAAGGGGAAGACTGGACTGCTCCTCATTGCAATGGTTGAAGTGAAAAGTCACCAGACTTATAATTTTTAAGGGAAATTAAGGAACCTTAATATGACACTGTTCTTGTCAACCAAGGCAAATACTGCAGATAAAGAAAATTATAAATTTGAGAATGAAAGCTCTTGGTTTGGGAAAAAAGATAAGAAACTCGGTTTTAAACAGAATGAATAACACTGTAAACTGCAGCAGGCTTGTCACTGAAAAAAAGAAGCAAGTGTATTTAATTAAAATGCTGCTTTTTCATGTAAAAGCATGCAGTCTAGGCTGTGTCAACATGCAGCCTGCCTAATCTGCGTATAAAAAGAGCTGGTAGCACTGAGATAAAGTACAAGCCAAGGCAATGGTTATTTTATCTTTTTTTTTTTTTTTCAGTTGTCTCTCTACCTCATGGATTTTCTTCTATTCCCAGGCATTAAGCAGCCTCACATTCTTTCTCAGATTCATATTAATTTGGATCATTCAGTTAAGAACTGTAAAACACCAGAAGATGAATCCAGATGACAGCGGGAGCAAAGACATTCCTCTTGAATATTGAAATATGTTGGATCCAAGAAGTTTTGGAGCGCTCTTGGCCCAAAGACCTGTGAACTTTTTCCAGTTTATTGCAAACTGAGTATTTCCAGAATGAAAAGGAGGGTTGTGGAGGGGGCATGAAAACTCAGTAAGTCTCTCACACGCAGTAGGTACACTGAATATTTTCCTGATCTGCAGAGGAAGTAAATTTCTATTCACATCTGAGACTTTTACTAACCTTTAATGCTGTTTGGAGGAAAACAGAACATCACCCGAGGAATTGATGGAATGGACTCTGATGGGCTTTGGCTCAGAGTAAGAGTATCCTCATCGTACAGAGTATACCCAAACATGGAATCAGTCAGACCAGGGGAAAAAGGAAAAGTAGAGGATTAAATTCCAGAACCTAAATGCACACCTTCAGCATATTTTTACATACTTTCTCATCATTTGGGAATTTTTCATTTCTCTAGTTGGTTCATTTCCATGGCAGTGATGCTACAAACAGTTTTCAAGTTATAGTCACTCTTAGGAAATAAACAGAAAGAGGTAGGTTAGTTGCAAATTACATCACCCTTGTTCTGTAAACTTCAGACTATACTTTTAGTACTATGATCTAGTTTCTTCTGCATGTACCAGCTTGTCAGGAATAAAAAACAAAGTGAAAAATCATATTAATACAAGCACGAGAGACTTCAATTCTCAAATGCAATTACAACAACTCAACGCCGAAGAGCTGGACCAGAACAAATTAAACAGTTTCAGTACTAATAGCTTTTCACCAGTTATACAAAAAAAGAGAAGAGTTGAGGGAAAGAAGTTTTGAAACCCCTGTTCAGTCTCAAATGAACCTCAATCTGATTAGACTGTATTTGCTGGCACATGACATGACCCTGAGTCAGTAGCAGCCCAACGTCAGCGGAGACTTCAGTGGCAACAAAATCAATAGGCAGTGCAAAGCTTCATACAAAAATAATGGTTTAGGTTCTTAAATCTAAGGTTAAAAAACTAATCCTTTTGGTCACCAGAAGAAAGAGAAAACTGCTAAAATGCATGTACTTTCATCTGCAAAAACATCCCTAATTTAAAATGAAAAGAGTACTTTTTTTTTCTTCCCACAAATTAGGGCCAGCTATTGCTAGCCCTGATGTCCCTAGTTGTTTTTTTTCCGGCCAATATTGTCTTCCTGACAACTGTCAAAGAACTACTGAAGAAAACAATATGAGCATACAAAAAAATGCCAGAATCAGGCATCTAGTTGATGAAGAGTTTAATTTTCTTTCTGCTCCTAAACAAAATGGAGTGAACTTTCTCAAGCAGATCTGGTTTTAAAACAAACTGTTTTGCTATCAGGCAACAGTGTTCATTTTTACCTGTTTTCAGGACAAGTGAGAAATCATCTCATGTCTTTACCACTTATGTGAGTAGTGTAACTATACCTGGGGATACGACAGCACAGGAAAGAAATTTAAAAAAAAATATGATATACATTAATGTTGTCATGCACAGTTAGTGCATTGTTCTCATCTGAAAAATTCAAGAAGAAAAAGGAAGATGACCCAGAGAAATTAACATCAGTCCCAAATAAAATCATGGGGAGATTAATAAAAGATTCAAGTGACAGTCAGTGAAGGATGTAATTAACACCACCAAGAGGTGTTAACATCCTTGGTAAAAGGATGTATGTAAAAGGTAAAACATCCTTGAGGATGTATGGTTTGTTTAATAGAGAAAACTGAAGGTATGCAGTGTAGTGTAATGTATTGTAGTATACATAGACCTTGCTGAAATGTTCAGTTAATCTTTGCAGTATGTTGAGATAAAAAATGGCTCATATAAATGAATTTGAATTGACGGACTGACAGACACAAATTTATTAAACAATCATAATTGAAATCACATTTTTTCTAGAGATTCTTTTTTCATGGAAGTATATTAGATCTGATACAACTCTGATACAATTGTTTTCACTTGTCATCCAGCAGTACTTTTAAAAACTCCAACGATCAAATTTTCAAATGACAAAGATGAGTAGATTGAAAACATTGAGACAGACAAGCAGACACAGAGAACGACAGAGACAATATGAGAAGCTGGGCCTGGACATGAAATTTTCATTTTGATAGGTTTCAGTACAAAGCACTGTATCTCAACACACAGACTACAGAACAAACTTAGAAGATGACAAAATCCATCCTGGACCAGCAACTCAGGGAAGGCTATGCCACAACATCCAGAAAGCCCACCTTGAGCTTTCAGTGTCATACTGTCCTGCAGCAGAAAGAACATATGACAATGACATTGAGTTAAGTATCACTAGTTCCTTTGCAAAGATTAAAAAAAAGATGCAGAAAAGAGAATACACCTTGCAGATGAAAAGCTTAAGGAGAAAGATCTCTTTGGTGATTTTAAAAATGAAGACTGAAAGGTAATGTAATTACAATGTACAAGTAATTCCCTGGAGGGGAAACAAGAAAGTCCTGAAGTGCCTTTTAATCTAGCAAGGAAAAGAGTAACTTGGATCACTTGATGGAAGCTGAAGCCAGAGAAATTAAAACTAGGTGTAACACACAACTTTTCATCATGACAGTGATTAATCACTGAAGCACATTGTGAATGAAAGCAAGCAAGTCTCCATTCCTGGATATCCTAATCCAGACTGGGTGCCCTTCAGGAGCGTACATGGAAGTACCAGAGCATTAAGCTCAAACAGTGGTGAACTTGGTGGCATAGCCTGAGTCATAGCCAGGGTAGTACAGGAAGAGCTCTTGTCACTGTCCAGACCCTGAGAAGAAGCCCAAGTTCAGCTCCAGGAGTAGGGACCATCCCTATACCTGCTGATGATGGACTGGGGCACGGATTTTATTTTCCCTTCTGACCTGGACCCTGCCCACAGTTCCCTGACAGCAGCAACCATTCAGGAAGAACTTCGGAGAGCAGAGCCACGGTCCCAAGCAGAGCAGGGTTGTGCATGTTATCCCTGCCTGTGAGGTCTCCCTCCCCTGGCACCAAAAAGGAGATAAAATTGGATGGTTGCCCACACTGAGTTCAGCCAGGAAACGCTCCCTCTGGGACCATGGTGGTTCAGGCCCCAGGGGACCTCAGAGTTGCCATTCAACTTCAAGGGCCTGGACACCTTATTGCACAGAGCTCTAGTGCTTCATAAACACAGAATAAAAGGCAGTGTCCCTTAGCCCCAGAAATTAAATGACACAGATGCAAGAGATGCAAATTTATTCGCAAATGGAAACAAGCATTCAAGTATTCCTGTAGCATTCACATGGATTTGCTACAGATGCAAATTAAACAGCAAAACAGCTAAGAAATCAAATATGTTAGAAGCATAAAGATAAACACTGCACAGGAAAAAGGGTAAGTGTGACAGCGCAAACCCTGCTGCACTTCTCAAGGTGAGCAAGAGAGACTGGGCAGACACAAAGGTCCCTGAAACAAAGCCCAGCGTGTGAGCCAGCTGAGGCTGGGTGATTCATGGCATTAACGATCCTGGCTTCTGGGAAGGTCTGGCATCTTGTGCAATGTTGCAACAGCCAGCTGGACGAGGATCAACTCTGACAGCAACAGCGGCACGTGTTATAGATGGAAATGATTAATGTTGACAGGAGGTTTGTGGATTAAAAGCACTTACATTAACCTGCACTGCACTGTTTCTTATTTCTGCTCCTCCATCCCCTTGGCTAATACCTCCTTGGCAAGGTTTCCCTGCATTGTTCTCCAGGGGAAGGTGCAGAGGCTAGATCTGATCCTGCCTAAAGAGCGTCTTAGCAAAAATGTAGTAACAGTCTCCAGGGTAAGCTTTGAGCCACACTGGCTCCTGTCCTGGCCCTGGCAGTAAGTCAGAGCAATCTCAGCTTGTTCTAACCTGTGACCACTAAGGGACCACTGATCAGCAGACATTTGACATCTTCATGAAACAGTTTCCCATCCCACTCTTCTTCATCCTTCTAACACGCCTTCTCCCTGGAGTCCTACACTAATAAGGGTATGCTAGCAGTCCTCCAAAGGCCCACCTCGATGAATATAAAGGACAAACACAGGGATCAGGCATTAATGTCTTTTGCTTTTTCAGGAATCCTGTCTGAGGGGCAGAAGGCAGCAATGGCCTCTCTCCTGTTCCACAGATAAACTGTATTGTGAAGATTTGCCTGCAGCATAGGAAACGATTGGGAAAGCTGCTGTCTCGGAAACACCTAGCAGAGTTTTGCTTACGCTAACTCAATTTTTGGTCAGCAGTTCTTTGCTAATGCAACAATTCTTCCTGTCATGCCACACATACTAGTGGGAGTTTGTAGTCTCTATATAAAAGCTGGAGAATAGGAAAAAATACTCTTGACACTTTATTCTACTGAAAAAGCCACCAAACTCTTTACCCTGGGAAGCAAGGATATTGGTAAATTCTTGTTTAATATCTATATTCTTTTGTTTCACAAAGACCTAAGTTGTTATGTACTTTGGGTACATAGAAGAAATTCTGTTGGCAGTAGAAGAAAGTTACTGTATTGCAAATAGGGTGCCACACAACACCTCCCACACACCTAGCTCTAGCCTTCATCCATGTCAGTTAAGTTAGCAGGGGCAGCACTGTGCCAGGTTTGTCTGGAAAAATGTTTGAAGGTACCTTATGCCATCTCTCCCCATCTGTCACAGCCACTTAGGGCAACCATGATGTTGTCCATGCTCATTTCTGGGCCAAGACACAGGATGTGCAAAGATGTTGTATCCTCCTGGAGACAGCTGAACTCTGAACTCTTTGCTTCAAGATCTCTGCACAAGAACATCCCTTCCTCATACATATAATTAAGTATGATTCAGTGAAAGCCCCAAATGTGATTGATAGGTTAAGAACAGGGATCAGTGATACAGGTACAAGTCATTTATATTTTGTAATACCTGAACTTCTAAGCAGATGACAGATGTAATTATATTAGTACTGACATAATTTAATTTTTCCCCTCCATTGGAATTAGTGACATTCACCAATGCCACTCCAAAGCCAAATACAGGCCTATGCCAGAACTGAAATATCAAGTGGATTTGAACCCTTTCCACAAATGTCGCATCAACATATTTTTCAAAATCTGAAGTACGAGAAACCTTAACCAGGCAACAATTATCCAGAGTGCCAGTGTCTGCTGTAGGCAGAGAGCAGGAATGCTTCTCAGCTGGGAGGTGACAAGCACCTCCAAGGGAAGCATCACCAAGCTCTGTAACACCCCCCCCCTTTTCTTAGAGACACATTGAGCATCCAGCTTTCCAGGAGAGAGACAAAACCTTGAGTTCCTGAAGAAAAATTCTGCAGCTATGTTTACATGTGACATTTAATATATTACATAAAATCCATTGAGGTTCAGTAAATGAAACCAGGTGATCACGAACTTATTGAACATTTTCCTTAACTGTGCACAGAGGCTTGCACAATGTATTCCTTCCTTTTCCCAGTGTTATGATACAACAGCATGTGGTAACACAGATTTACCTTCAAGCACTGTGAAAATTAAACACCCACCATTACCTGATTCCCGGTAATAGTGTAGCATGTGGCTCTTCAAAAAGTATCTTGGAAATAAACAAAAGCAGTAAGTAAATATAGGTGTCACTTACCAGCACAATACCCCAAAGGAGCTATTAGAAAGCATTTTAGGCATGAAACATTTATTTATGACTGTACAGCACCTAGCACAAGAGAATTTTGAAACTTTAGGCTGAAACCCATATACACTGCCACTCTTCAATTAATAACATCATTAACACTAAGAATTAAAACATAAGCTGACCATGTTGCTATGGAAATTGCTCTGTGCTGCTCAGATGTGTAGAGACCACCTCTCCATCTCAGCACAGCAAGGCCAGGACCAGACTGCAAGATGCAAAAACGTTTGTCAACCCATCTTGATCCCAGGCAACTAGAGACTGGCTTAAGGCCTGAAGCCTGATGTTTAACATCTTTCCCAACCCCTATTGTGACATTTACAGTCACAGCTGGGGTTTTGCTGCCTGCTTTATAGGATGCATCCCACAGCCTATCTCCACGGGGCTCCGGAGAGGTGAGGCCACGCTGAATTTCAAAGCAGGTAATCCAGCAGAAAACATCAGCCTGCAGTAGTGAAGGGCAGGACAGGAAACCTTCAAACAAGGGCTTTCATGATGCAGCACAGAGAGGCAGCACAGGAAACCTTCAAACAAGGGCTTTCATGATGCAGCACAGACAGGCAGCACAGTTAGTGCTGAACAGCCCCACAATTAGATGTGCTCTCTAGATCTTCCCACAGCTCATTCCTGCCTTCCCTGCTGAGAACCCACATGGGTGGGTGGGGTTCCTTCATGCGTACGCCACTGATGGGCACAGCTGGCCTCAAGCCATGCACATACACCCTCCTGAACAGCAGCCAATAATTGGGAATGGCATAAAGGAAATGAGCCTAAAATTCATTACTAAAATAAATAGGATTTCTTCAAAGACAGAAAAGAAGAAAGCCTTGCTTGAGCAGGCATCAGGAAATACAAGTACATTAGTATTTGCACTGATCCTTACCTCCAGTAATGACATTTCCGAAAGCATAACTACAAAAAGGATGGGAAGAAGAAAAATGAAGCAAGCAAAAAGAAGGTGGATAAACGGAGTTACTAATCTAAAATCTTTTAAAAGCACAAGCTTGCTGTCTTAAGAGAAACAATGCTGCTTCCATTTCTGGTTTGAAAATAAAAGTTGTACTACACTACATAAAGATAAACAATTTAAGTGCCAAAAGACAAAAAAGGTGCTGTTCTTCATTGAAAATTTATACACCAGCCAAGGCAGGGATGCATCTATGTAGAAGAGCAAGATGATCTATGCATTTCCTTTCATCACCATGTTACCATCTGGTAGCTTCAAACCAGAATGTGTATCCCCATGTCCAAGTCTGCCTATGCATTTCTATTACACCTAAGGGAGAGTGGCAGATCCCCCAGGTTCTGAGTCTTTCCAAATTCTGAGGCTGATTCTGGCTTTTGGAGATACATGAATTGACAAGGTAACTGAATGTAGTCATAGATCATCTACCTCTGTGGATCAGAGAAGGAGCAAAATAACACAATTTGTGGACAAACTTAATAGAAGGGTGATGGAGAGGCCCAGGAAATGACAGCGTTTGTTCAGAAAGGGTATGAGTAAGAGAGGACAGAAATACTTTTGCTTTCCTTTCCCCACAAAGCATTCTATCTCCTGAGACGGTTTGCTTTCATCTGCTGACAGAAACCGGTATCCACAATTTCTCATGGGATGACTGTCCCTGAAGTCCTTCTGCTGTGCTCATACCTAAGAGATCTCTGCTGGTTTGTGTTTTTGCTACTCTATTCTCACAGCTACTGGAAATTTCCTCACATGTACCAGGAGTTATTCCCCAGCAGGGGTGATGAATTTTCATACACAAAAGATTCTAGTGTTTTGGGGCAATTATTTTTTGTGCTTACATGTTCTTGTGCTGATTTCCCCTCAAAATTATAACTGGGAATATAATTCTGACATTTTTCTGGTGGAAAGACCAACCTTTAGGGACAAAGACATCACTATGTTGTCTAAATCCTAGGCAGTACACTGCCTTTTGAAATACTGCATCCATCATCGCCTGAAGACACATTTCTGAGGCGGATTCCCATTTCAGGATGAGCAAGCAGTGAAGATATTCCCCCACCTTGAAACACACACTGAGGCACAGGAAAGCACAGGAAATCCCCACTCAAACCAATGGATTCAAAATACCTACTCTTTCTAGAGTGCCCAGATGACACAGACACAAGCAGGCCAAAGGAGCAGGCTGGTCATCCAGAGATTTGAAGGGTAGAGTGCAGGAAAAGGCACACATAAACAGCATCTATACACCAACTCCCAGTCTTGACCTAGGCAGAAGCCTGGTGCACACAGACAAGAGCCCCCAGGTGCAGGCCCCCAGGTGAGCAGCTTGATTTTAAAAACAGATGCCTAATGAATTACATACATCTCTATTCACATCCCAGTAACAGTTTGTACTTTTCTTTCCCTGAGGACAGTACACAGAAATACATTAATATTAATTTAAACCCCAGAGGTTATGGAAATTTTTCAGTAGAATAAAGGCTTACAGAGCACAAATAACACAGATTTTACAAATAGAAAACATTTCCACTACAGGTAGGATTATTCAAAGCAACTTGTCATTTTCTGTTTAAAAACACCATCATCAATAAAATCAGTTCTTTGCGCTGCTGCAAGCTCCCTTAGAGGCACACTCCATCACTTCATGTTGGGCTTGGAGTTATGTCTAAAACACTAGAAGGAGATTGAAGAGTTACCTGGAGTAAAATAAACAAATTGCAGTATTGCAAATTGAAGTATGGCGGGTATCTAAACACTGTAGGCTCCTCTGAAAAATTTTCATTGTATTAGAAGAGTGGCAGGCAAGTGAGCTTCTCATTTTATTGCTCTGAATTTTCTAAGTATTTAAGGGTCATTTACTAGGAATATTTTTCACCCAGGACAAAACAAGGAAATACCCATTAGCGGCAATTATTGGCACAGAACAAAATATCATTGTTGTTAATGAGAATACACTGAATCATAAGTTAACCAGCAGTGACCATGAGTGTATTACGACTAATCTAATTTAATAGACACATATTTGAAGATTGCAATATGTACCTGTTTCTCAGCACCATAATTGTATTGTTCTGCAGCACGTGCATTGCAAAGATTTTTGCATTTTCTTTGAAGTGCTACTCCTAAGGCCATACCCATTTCCCATAATTTCACACAGTAGTAGAATTGAAGCCTATGGACACTTGACATTCTATATGTAATATGTCTATTTAAAAATAAATAAATAAATAAATTCTTTACTTATGAATTCTGTTCAATAGAACTAGAAGTGCAATTTATGTATGTGGAGGGAAGATTGTAATTTAAGTCCTCTTTAACCTATCAAATCAGTATATAAGGAACTTGATATAACACAAAGAGATGGTTAAAAATCATAATAGACTTTTTTTATAGAAAAACTCAAGCATTTCCAAAATAACTGAAGCTGAGCATCATGAACAAACTGCTGCTAAATGGTTGAATCTTAATTTCTTAAAAAAAGAAGGCAAAATATATATTTTAAAATGAAAAGAAAGGAAAAGACTGATACTACTATTCCACACATTTCAACTGATTAAGATATCTTTCTCAGAAAACAACTTTAGAGAAAAACAGATCCAGAAAGAAGAAATACCAGTGACAAGACAGAGCACTACATGAGCTAAAGAGGTAAGTAGGAGCATCATGCCAGTGGTTTGAGCAGCAGGCTCTACTTCAGAGAGGCTTTGTCTGGAAAGCTGATTTACCATTTATATTCAACAGGCAGCATTCCAATAGCTGGGCTAATCACATTGTTCTTTGTTTCCCATATTTTCAGGATGCCACACAAGTTGGAAATGTAATATAGTGACCAGTAGATTGTGAAAGGGCTGCACACCTGAGCTGAAAGGATAGAAGACATTTGTTTCCACCTTTTCTAAACTGAATTCCAGCCCAGACATTGTCAAGCACTGGGTACAACACTAAGAAATCTGTATTGTATTGACAAGGCAATAGCCAGAATTGAGTTCTTTTAACAAACTGGAACCCAGTTTGGACCTGAGACATGAAAAGCTCTATCAGCAGATTTTCAATTGTGAAGCATTAAATGACAAATTTTTATTGCAACTCTCCAGTTTGAGATAAAAACGAACTTGTTAGTTGAAACTGGAAATAATGATAAAAATGTATTAAGGGGGAGGAGAACAATAGTGCACCCATAAACAGCATGTGTCTTCAGAAGGGAGACATAAAAAGCTGGGGAAAAATAATGTATTTTATGGAGGCAATGAGAAAACAAAGATAATTAAAAACAAAACCAAAATTCTTTACCATTATGATACCCATATAATACCTTCCCTTCAGGAAAATAAAGGAACTATCATCTGAATATCTATGTATGGGGGAAGAAAGTTGCATTTCTTTTGGCACTAGAAATAAGTGACAATTTTTTTTAATTCAGATGAGCACCAAAGAAATTTGACCTCAGCTCATATAATGCCAGAAACATTCTGGTACCATCTAGTCACTACAGAAATATTATGGCAGCAGTGACCTGTATGGTACTTCTTTCCCAGCAGTTTCTCTCCAAGTTAGACTGGAAAGTCTAAGGACTTCCAAATATTCTGAGTCCTTGCAAAAGCATTAGTTGCAGTTTTGTAGATACTGTTTTTATTGAATGTATGAATTGGTCTTAGTTTTATTAATACTTTCCTACTTGTGCTTTTAAGTGGAAACATTGCCTGGCCCATGTAGCAGTGTTCTGCTCATACTGCACTTCTCCAGTTCTTCCACTACCCGAGCTCCAAAACTCATTACCCACCTCAAAACTTCCCCTCCAGTGATATAACTGTATGTGGTGCAGAGATCAAGCTATTTTGAGAGTCAAAATACAAATAACTACCAACAGTTACACCTTTCTTCCTCCCCATTAGGAATATTTTTCAATCTCCAATTCTTACATGTTTTTATCAGCAGTTGAAAAACACTTTTCAGGAAAAATACCGCACCATATCCAAAGTTCTGGCAGATTGAATCAATTCCCTGGCCTTTTAGGCAGCGACAGACAGAACTGTACCTGTGTCTCCAGCTCTCCAGAAACCATTTCAGCAGGAGAGATGCAGGTGACCTCACCCAAGACTGTGCCACCTCCTAGTGAAAGACAGAAAGGCAGCTGAAAGCACAGGCTGCAGATATAACTACTGCTTTTGGGATACGAAAGATCCCATTTCAAGGCTGCTATAAAAACCCCCACTGCGCTGTGCACGGAAATCTGCCAGTGCTTTAAGAGCAGGCAGCTTCCTGAGAGGTGACTGTGTGCCAAAGGCCAATTTCAGAGAACATATAACCAGGGTGTACTTAAAGATTGCTTCATCTTTTTTTATACTCTGTTATTATTAATAATGCACCTAAGTTTTAAATACTGTGCACCCAAGGTCTCTGTTGGAAAGCAAAGTGGTTGCAGATGAAACAGCTTAAGCCAAAACAGCTTCCTTTCCTGTGAGCCCTGTCTGAAGCACCAGCTGTGTCTGCCAGAGCGAGTGTTGCCTTAATTCCCTCTCGAGACAGTAAGGTGAGGCTGGCAATTGCAATAAGTATTTTTTTAAAAAAACAAACACAACACAAGATACCATTAACAGCTCTGTGGAAGCAGTAAGTCCCACATGCCGCTTCCTAATTAGAAAGCTGAGCCCTTTTGGAAGGTGGAGCTTTAAAAGCAAGTATTTCAGCTCTGTCTCTGTGTTGTTTATGACTTCATGCCAGGGCCCACCTCTGCTGCTGCTTCTTCACCTCCCCATCTTCTTTGAACTCACTGTACAGCAGATGTTTGGAGCTGCTTTCCCTCCTTCTTTCCAGCCATCAATGCCATTAAGTCAAGTTTCTGCTGAAAGAGCTCTCAGAGACTCTGTCATGTCCTTGATCTTTTCTATTGTGCTCATTTTTGTAACTGTTTATATCACTGAAAAGAAATGCCTCAAACCCACTTTCTGTAGGATCTTTACCAGGCTTCATCTTTGCCCCTTTCCTTGCTTTCTTCATGATAAAACTGATGAGCGAGTTCCTGGAGGTCCCACCTCCAGCACTGTCGCTACACTGTTCCCTCACTTGAGGGAAAAAAATACACTGCATTTACCCACTGAGAAACACAACTTACTATGATTCTGGTGCACAGTTGAGAAGTATGTTATCTTACCTATTATTTCTAATTAAAGTCTTCAAGCCTGCCTCCTCCAGACAAACCACTAGAGCAAGTAGATGAACACTAAACTTAAACAGAACCCATTCTTCCTCTGTTGCAAAGATTTGATTAAGTTTCTCAATATTGTGTCTACATCTATATGGACAGAATTGAACATTTTTTCTTGAGCTGCTTTTCCTTTAAGGAATAACTCAGGGCTGAGGGAGTGTCCGAAGATTATGCAGCCCTTGTCACTGTCAATATTCAAATATTATTTCATACTCTTTTCTTAGCAACTCCTTCAGAGCTTCACAAACTGTTTGCACATAAGGATTAGTAATGAAGAGTTCAGTCTCATTCTTCAGCCTCCCCCCAGCCCACAGTGCAAAATATAGCTGTACTTTGGATTTAAAAGACTGACTAATCATGTAAGATACCCACCATTCATCTATGGAGAAGGCAGTACTTCGTCGCAGTTTCTACAAGTGCATTCCTGCCTTTTGCCTGTTTGCACAGCGCTGTTATGAAGACAGAAGGACTATTCTCTGGACAGGGAGATAATCAAGGCTTCTAAATCACAGAATCTCAGAATGGGAAAGGTTGGAAGGGACCACCAGTGGGGTCATCTGGCCCAACCTCCCTGCTAGAGCAGTGCTCCCTAGAGCACATTGCAGAGGGTGGCATCCAGACAGTTCCTGAATATTTCCAGGGACTGAGACTCCACAACCTCTGTGGACAATCTGTTCCAGTGCGCAGTCACCCCCACAGTAAATCACAGAGCCTTCAGTCCTAAGAAAAGCATTAGCAGGTTTCAATACCCTGCTCTTTAGGAAGACTGCTTACCATTAAGAGGTAAAGGATGATTGACCTAGTACTTACAGTATGAATCAGGGAGCAAAGATGCACCTCTAGGTGCTGCCTTAATCTAAATTTTCATATCTTGGCAATGAGCAAATGCCCTAAAGTCCAAGGAAACTGATGATGACATACATCTCTTCCTGGAAAAACTTGGCTAACACAAATAACCTTTCACAGACCAGGTAGTTACACCTCCAGGCTATATTTTACAGTCTCAAATACTTGCTGTTAACATTCATCCTCTACTAACAATGTCAAAGTATCATAAGACAGAAGAAAGGCCCTGCTACCCCTTCACACATTTACAAATTTCCAGGTTTAGGATCTTTTTTAAAAAGCTTTGGTAGAGAGACAGAAAGTTCCAAGATAGGAAATATTTGTCTGTGCATTCTGTGCAGCCTTTATGAAGAGCACATCTGGAACAGAGAGAGGGAGAAAAATCTTGCAGAAAAGCAAACCTCTAATAGATTGGTTGCATGTCACAATCTGTCAGTGGTGTGACTCATTCTGTGCTCGTTTCTACTGTAACAAATTATTGCTTTTCTAGGCTTGAATTTTCTCTGTTGCTGTTTTGCCATAGCACTGCATGACATAACCCAGCACTGAGCACCTCACTGCAGGAGTGCCACATGCAGTTAATCATTAGCAATAGAATTTTGGCAAAGAATGGAGAAGGGTGGTGCAATGTACAAATAAAGAAATATTAAACAAATATACAACAAACAGCAGCAGGTGTGTTAGAAACAATTGGCATGGCATAATTACAGTACGCTATTTTACACTGGGCATCGGCTTGAGTCCAGCCTGATTCCATCAATTTTATTGCCATCAAGCAGCCACTTATTTTCCTTTGTCTAAACATGGTAGTGACAGTATTTGTTCTGAGATGGAAGATCCCGATTTTCAAGCACACAAGCACACCAGCCAGCAACTAAGGGCAGGAAAGGAAGCAGCTCTGTTCTCCTTCTCCTCACAACAGATCTTTCTCTTCAGCATTTATGTTCTCCTCGCTCAGCTTCACCACCATCCTCTCTGCATGTCTCCTTTTTCCCAGCCTTTGGACAGTTGGTGCAAAATCTAAAGTCAATTCCTATAAGCTACAGCTGAATAGTGAGAAGTATCAGTAAATACTGGCGTTTCCTGAGGTTGCCTTGATCTCGAGGGTGGGTAAAAAGGGGAAACTGGGAGTGCACAAGTAGAGATAAAAAAAAAAAAAGGAGACTTCTGGTGTGAAAATGACAGACTGGGAGATACCTCTTGCTGGGCATTTCTATAGTTTTTCCAGAAACTGGGGGAGAAAGAGCTGGCTTCACCCCCACACCTTCCTTAGGACTTGCCACTGGGTTTTTAACTTGCTGAAAGAACAAATTAAAAACTCAGATTCAAAATCAAATGCGTCCCCCCCTAAAAGCACACACTCTGTGTCTCCTTTAAAATGACCATGGAGGTAGTCCAAGGTGAGTGTGATAGGGAAGAGGCTTGCTCAAAGTCAGAACTGATGGAAGAAATATGAACTCACTAATACGAAATGAGATATATTTGAGATATCAAAGTTAAATGACTGGTTTTAAAGCTGCTAAAACAGAACATGCCTGTTTTCTTCCATTCTAGCAGATGCTGTTTTCCCTCTGAGTTACAGACTACAAGTGACAAAAGGATCACGATTTCTAATCAATAGTAATTTAAAAATCAAGAGCAGCCTCTGTGGCGTGACTGCACATAAGCATCGGACAGGCTGCAAAGACAAGAACCTCCTCCCAAATAAAAGGGCAAGCCAAGAAAATCTTACTAATCATGTCCCTTACACTGACTTGTGTCCTGACACATCTAGAGCTAAAAGCTTGTGAAGTCTGATTTTTAAGTGTCCACAAAAAAGCTGCTATTTAAAAACAGAGGTGAAGCATTTCAGGTGTTAGCACAGTAACCCCGACTTCCTGGAAAAATACTCGGACAAAAGGTTGCACCTGTCTGTAACTTGATATTTGTAGTTCGGTGTGTCCACCAGCACATGATTTAAAGCCCTGACTTGGAAACTCCCCAAGCTTCATCAAGTTCTTCAGCTGCACAAGACATTTCAGGCTGCACATGCACATGTGGCAAAGGAAAAAGAAATAGGGAAGCAGAAGCAGCAGCAGTAAGGCAGAGATGAGCAGGCACTGTGATTCATATGCACTGCCTTGCCTCACTGAGAGCCTGACTTGGAATTAATTTGATACCATTTAATCACTAGAATAACTGGAATATAAACAGCATACTATCATTTGGTGAATCACGTGTTCAAAAAACCTCAGATCTAAACAGATTTATCTGCTCCTCAGCTCCTTGTCTGATGGCCTAATGGCAAATCATGTTTAAGAAAAGAAAAACCAGGCATATTAGTGCTACAAATCAGATAAGAGGGGTTTGGTGGGGATTTTTTAAGTCCTTTTTAAGAAGAATCAATTCAAAACCAGTATATAAATGATACCATATGAATAACATTCTTAGTAGGGTTTTTAAAGTATATTCAGACATGGGCCCTGAAAGATGATGGTGGTTTTCAAGATACTCCGCAATAAGGTTACACTCAGAAGTTGGGGGGCATCATTAATCTAAAATAATAGGAATGATAAATCTACAGACCAGAATTTGCTGGGGGTGAGGAGGCAGAAGGGGGAAGACAGGACTAAGATACTGTTATCCCTCTAATAACACACGGTTTTAAGACAGTTTCTTACTACAAGGTAGAAATACTGAAAAGATCTTACTAGAGTATGTAGTGCCAAAAGTAACATGAAAAATCTTAAGGAATTCCATTCAAATTTAAATCTCTCACAGGACAGAGGGAATTTTGTCAAAATCTCCCTTAGCAGGAAAAAATGAAGTTGCGCCGTGCTGTCTGCCTTGCACCTCTGCTTGGTGTCTGCAGTGCAGGGGTGAGATGATGTTTTCCAATCGCACCCCTTCAGCAGATATCCCCATCAGAGCACCTTTTTTCCTGTGTTAAAGAGGTAAAGTGTGATCCTACAGCTTAGGAAGGGAAACGCTTGGCCGTGACCCTGTGGTGGCATCCTAAGGAAGTGAGGAGCATGGTGAGTGCTGGCTTATCCTGACACCTGATGTTCGGCCACCAACAGTACTCTACAGTTTCCCCACTTTTTCATCAGAAAATGCATTGGAGGGTCAGTACTCAATCCCTAGCAAGTCAATCTGCAAGCCAGGTTTTTTTCCAACTGACTCCGAAAAACAATCTTCCTCACGCGCAGGCGTATGTAATTTGTGGCAAATAGGGCACTGCTGGCATTTAAAACAAAAGTATTTCACAGCCTTTCCCTGCAATATTGTTATTTATTTGCATGGCACTGGGGATATGCCAGATGTTCTAAAAAGCCACCAAAACCTAATCTCTCTTTCAGCTTTGTAAATAGCAGCCAATGCATTTACATTCTTTGTCAGCTTTGTTTCTCCAGTCTGGTATTTTAAAGCTCCTGGCCCAATCATGTCTAGGGCCTGAGGATGCTCTCCGAGCATCAACAACAAATAACAACTGAAGGACCTGGGATTTCATGGTTATGTAATGACTGTGAAAGTGAGATCTGAAACAGGCTGCAGACCTGTCCAGAGAGTTTACAGTCTCAGAAAAAACCACAGAAATGATACCAGCAAGTTGGCCAACAAACTGTACATGACAGTCACAAATACTGATTTTCTTACAACAAATATAATTAAAAATGGCACTGGAAATACACCACTGTGTGAACCTGAGTGAATGGCAATAGGAAAGTGATAGGTCCCTCTGTGCTTCAGCAAGTTTTTATCAAGTGATAGGTAAAGCCTTGCGTACCCAAAAAAATTGTAGCAAGTTACTTTTGAAGGTAAACCTGATAAGCATCAGCAAAGAGAGAGGCAGAAATCTGAAGCTCAAAGGCAGAAATCTGAAGCAGGAAGAGGAAATCACTTATTTTTGGATTTTTGAATAGCAAAGTACTGTGCAAATTGGGATTCAAAAGCAACAGCAAGGTGACTCCAGTCCCCTTTCTGAAAAATCAGACTGACAAGCACGAAATAAACTACTTGTACTGCAATGAGCAATTAATTAAATCTGGACTCTGAGGTCTGCTGTTTAATTGTCCCTACAGTTAAAAATGGATTTTGCTTCTCTAGAGCCTGCTCACACCTGGTTCTCACCTGGACCACTTATTCCAAGGTTCCCTCTTGGCTCTGCAAATCCAAACTCACTACACTGTGATACGTAACTGGAATCACCAATACAGAAAGATAACTGTGGGGAAGCCACTGCAATGCTCATTTCCATTCTCTATCTCTGTTGCTCTATTTCCCTTCAGATGGCCAAGCTGCCTACTTACTATGTAGCAATGTGCCCACAAAAATGGATATGTTCATAATCATTTAGTTTAGAAACAGCATAAATGGAAAATAAAAACAAGAAAAAGCAGATTATTTTTTTTAAATCAGCACATGGCCAATTGTACTATCCCTGCATTTTCTGTACATTATGTCTCTAAAGAGATTCCACAGGGCATCGGGACGTGCAAGGTTATGACCTGACAGTCAACACGTCTCTGGCTTTGTAACTGAGCACTGTAAGATCAGCAGAAAGACAAGGACAAAAGTTAATGGAGAAAACAAACCATTCTTTGGCAACGTTGCTTTGGAAACAGTGTGTGAAGAACCCTGAAGAAAAAAAACGTCTAGGAAGGATGCACTCCAACTCCTAACACTTGGGCACACAGTACCCCAATCTTGCTACCCCAATCAACAAACTCAGAGCTGATCAGAGCAAATCATAGTTCTCCTCTAGTGCAGGTGTCATTGCAGGATGGACCTCAGTCTTGGGGTCAGCATGTGGCTGTGGCATGACCCCAGCCAGGGAAGATATACACACATTAATCTTCAGGTACCTCAGCTGCAAACTGATGTCGTGCAAATCAATGATATCCATGTGAACATTCATGTTTAAGTTTATTTAATGAGAAAATTAAAGACTTGCTTGCATTTTACATCTCACTGAGCCCATTCTTTGCTTTCAATTTAAATTAAGAAGTTGGAGGATAAAACCCTGTTGCTCTTTTCCACCAGTAGAACCATAAATGGGTAAAAAAACCCCTCATGGTAATGTTTTCTTTTTTTAAAAGTCAGCCATCTATCAACAGTATGGCTTGGTCATTTTAATACAAATACCTGCATGACTCAGGGGAACCTGCAACCTCATTCTTTTACACCTTCCAGCTCAGCTGTTTTGATCTCGTCCTGTGTTTCCTAAAGTCACAAGAGCCATTCAGCCTTGGTCAAAGACATAAAAAGTTTGACAGAAGAAGGAAGAGGAAAAGCAACATCAAGCTGTGGCAACTAGCTACAAATTAATTTCCAGTTCTTTATCTTCTTCTGCAGTATTGCATCCATATTATTAAAGGGAGTCAAAGTAGCTTCAGAATTAGCAGTAATAACACCTCTCAGATCTGCAAGCACTTTGCAAGCACAGCTATTTCTGTTTTACAGTGGGGTCATAAACTGAGCTGGAGTGTTTTGTACCACAACACCATAAGCAATTAGTGGAATTTGAATTAAAGTCTGCCTCTATATCTTACATTACAGCCCTTGCTATGCTGCAGTGTTGTGGGATCTGAACTTGCCCACTGATTTAATTTTCTAATCATAACCCTTCATGCCCATCACAGACACAAAAAGCAGAAGACACAGCCCTACACTGGCTGCACTGCTTCTGCAGGTATTGAAGAAATCGTAAAGCAATACTTCCCACTTACCTCTAGAAAGTATCTGCTTTTGGAAACAGTGAAGCCACACACTTTTCTTTCTTTCCTTCCATTTTGAGTTTCTGTGATGAGATAAAGTAAATCTCACTTTTAAGATAGCATCTTCTCTGGAAATTACATCCTGGTCAGCCAGGTGGAGGTAGAGCTGGTTCAGGCACTAACCTGGAGGCAGAGCTGGCAAGGCACAGGTACAGAATTTTAAGCAGCGCCAAAATTCTTTGCTGTTGAGTAAACTCAACCTTTTTTTTCCACGACAGCACTTGTGTTTTGTGTAATGAGAAGCCTGGCAGGAACTCAGGTAATAGTTTAAAAAGAGCTGAAGTAGCCCACAGTGGTTGAGAGCTGAACTCCACTCCCACACCACCCATACCATCCTCCTGCGGATTTCCAAAGGGTCTCCAGAGGCAACACACCTCACTCTGTATAATCAACCTCCAGGTTAACAGTATTACCCTTATACTCCACTTAAGTTTCAGTAATATTTGAGGTCCTGTTGTACAAGGGACTGAGCAGTCATGGAACAGAAAATGACCTTTTCTCCAGCAACCTTGTAACAGGTAAGACAAGACAAAGTGATTAAAGAAAGAAAACAGATGGGTGATTTACCAACATGTTAAATGCTGTTTCTCCCCAAAGTGCACTCCTTTCACCATCAATTCTCACCTTTCAGACTTACCCACCTTCCCAAGCGAGGAAGCACTTTTGCTCACATTTCTAGACTGACTTGCATTAGCCAGCCCAGAGCTGCCTTGTCATAGAGCTGGTCCGGGGCAGAGCTGCTCTGGTAACACTCATCCATTCAGCTGTATAGCTAAGCTCAGGATAATTCCCTTTATTTAAGCAGCACAGCTTATCTCCTTATAAGAGAGAGACAGACTACCCTGACTTAACGCGATTGTTTACACGATGGTCTACAGCTGACATGAAGAGCTTGTTTGTGGTCACATAGGAGCCAATGTTCCACTGGCAGTTGGGTGCAGAAAAGCCATGCAGTTCTTAGGAGCAGGTTTGCCAAGAAATCCATTGTGTAACTAGGAAATGCCAGCGTTTCTGGGTGGAGTGCTTTTATTATCATGCTAAGTGGAACTGGCGCTGTGACAAGGGCTTTAGCCCCTAAAAGAGCATAAACACAACATGGGTGAGAAAAAACACAATTCTTGACTGACGTAGTGGTATCATCAAGAACACCTAGTCCAGAAGCGTAGTAGCAACACTGCATCTTTATTATACAGTGTATTTTGCTGTAAGGGACCAAATAATGTCCTGCACTGTAGGTAAGATAAGCCACATATGGATTTGTAGAGTTTTATGGGGTTACACCTGCAAAACTCCGCTACTGCAGATTTGGCCAGTTAGTTGTAAGGCTTAAATTTGGCAGCTTTCAAATATGTTACCTAGCATTTATATTAAGTGCCTTAAAAATGGATTCCTTGAATTTAGGATAATCCTCCTCACCTCCAAAGACAATTATTAAAATAGTATCACTTTATAGTACTTAATGACAATGCCCATACATTCTGAACAATTAAAGCAGGAAAAACTCACCTGAAATATGTTAGTAGAGGAGAGCTGTCACTTTAGTGCACTGCAACTGCCTTTTGCACAGACTACAACAGACTGAAATTATCATTGTATTTGAATTTGTTGAGCTTTCACAAAACTGAGATTGAAAATTGAAGGCTTTCAGAAGTCCATTTATTTCACACCTAAGAACATGCAATTATTCAAATGAAATATATCACTCTCTTGCTGCAAATCTGGGCCAGATCTGGAAACTCAATTTCAGAATGAGGGGGCTGAATAAATAGGAGGAGTTTTGTTTCAAGTGTTTTGTGGGAGATGCTGTCACCTTTCTTTGCCAAGGAAAGTTGCCACTTAGTGGTTTGAGATCACAGATTTAATATCTTTTTGGCCTTATTATGTATCATTTGTAAATTACTGCCCTTTACATTTTCACCATTAACATGTTTTCCTCCTTTACTCAACAGCACTGTTATGTCCTTTTGCTAAGGCTGCTCCTTTTGAGATTTTTTTGGGGTTGATAAGTAGACGATGCAACCAATTCAGCAGGATGCTATCCTATCAAGTGCTAACATTAGATGACTGTCTTTGCTATTTTTGCAAGGCTTCACGAAACTGTGCAACTGAAATTCACATGGATAAAACACCTGAACAAACAACAGAGGATACAGTCCCAAGGGCATTGTGCAGTTCCCTCTTCTATACAGGAGACTGATAAAATCAGCTTTCATACTTAGTTCTTTATTTATTAATCTAGTACACTACTTGGTCAATTGCTTTTATTTTCTTGGTATAGAGGACTTCTGGTGGCAGAAAAATAGAAAAGGGAATTCAAGATAAAAGCCAATTCTCCTCAAACAGCACAGGAATTCTGCCTCATGGAGAGTCCCTGAATTTACCTGGCTCCTCGAGGTGCCAGTCCCTGGCAGAACTCTAAAGCCATGGGCTATTTTCTATCATTAGCCTCTGACACCAGAAGCAGTGCCCAGGGGAGGGAGGCAGGATGAATGCCAGCCAATTCTCAGCATGGCTCTCATGTCTGTTTTGCTTCTTCAACCTCTTCCTCGGTGCTCCTTGAACAGGCACTGTGCCTCTCCACTTCAGGGGCAATGCCTTGGCTGCAGTGACAGAGCACACCAAGGAGGAGATGAGCCGTCTTCCTCTTTTTAGAGGGAAGATCAAAGACTAAAAACCTCAGCTGTCCAGGCATGGTTGCAGCCTCATCACAATGTACTAGACATATCTAGAGTAAAATTTTGCAATGAAATGGACACTTGTAGCAGTGGGTACAGGGTAAGAGCTAATCCTCTGAGAATTTAGCAGATCAGAGGAGAGAAAGAAATAAATGTGAGAGGGGTGAGCAGAAAGAAAAAGGAAAGAAGTTGAGGTATCCCAGCAGTTGCCTTTTCCTAAAAACATTCTCCTTGTTAAATCTCAGGTTAATTATCAGAAATGCATACGTGCTTTGGCCTCTTGTTCTCCTATGCTGAAAAAAGCACCTTGTAATCTCAGACGTTTCTGCCTTTCCCACAGAAATATGGCCCATAGATGTATCAGTTGCTGATAGAGTCTGACCTATTCAGAGATGTGAATATTAATGGAAAATGCCAAAAAACCACTTTTATTCATCCACTGGAGGAAGCATTTGTGAAAGCATTGATTCCAACATGGAAGAAATCTCATCTGACCTAGTTTGCTACCTCCTGGCTGTCTCATCTGAGGTTCCACCTGCTGTTTCTCCATCTGCCAGTCTTTTTTGTATCAGAGGAACCTTCTGAGTTACACATTAAATGTCAGGCAGGCTGGAGAAAAGTTATTTATGTCTGCATTTAAACAGATAATATTTTCCATTAAAAATGCATCACGGAGACACTAAAGGCTAAGATCTCCTTTGCTTTTGGTTACCTTAACTCAAGGGTAGGTCTGCTTATGTGAAAAGTGATGCTATTATTTCAGACCTCTGTATATCCAAGCAGAACAATGATACTTGTGAAGCTCATTATTAGAGTCTTTCCCGGTAAAATTAAAAGCCTCAAGCTAGGGGCAAAAAAGTATCAGATAATTTAGTTAAAGTCACTGGAACCCAAAACCAGTATCAGGGAACCATCTGTCTTCTCCCACTTACCTCCTAAGGTATTTCAGAGCAGAACACAAAGAGTTACTTTGGATTAATATATGAATAAATATCTATCACCCGAAGGAGTAATTACATCTAAGGTTACAACACCTAGGGGCAACCACTCTATTCAAACCCAACATTTGAGGTATGGTATTCTGCCAGTATATAAGACCACAGCTATGCTGCTAAAGTCTGGGAAAGACTTATCTGTGGGATTATTATGATATCTTTGTTTTTCTGCTACTTTTGCTACTCTTAGATATTCTGTAAATTACCTTTGATCACCTGATCTCTGCTGTCTTAGTTCTGTTCAGACTTAAGAGAGGCACTAGGAATCATCCAAATCCATGTAAGTCAACAAAAACACCTCTCTCTATTTTCATCGAGTTAGGGCTCAGAGCCCTGAAGCATCACCCCTATTGCATACTACCTATCTGATTTAAGTACTGTACAGCCAGTGCCTTAGGAAACTCTAGAATCCAGGCTTTCAGCAGTTATTTTATCCCTAAAAAGGATAAAGAAAAGAACTGGAAACTCATCACATCAGTACAGATTGCCACATGGAATTTTTTATGAGAAGATCTAATGTATACTGGAGCTATAGGTGTCCTAAAACACCCACCTGAAGCCAGCAGGAATCTTTCCACAGATTTCACTAAACTTTACATCAAATCTTAGAGGCAATTAAGAAGTTCTATTTGGTATATATATATATATATATATATATATATATATATATATATATATATATGCTTGGTATAGTAAGATTTTATGAATATGTGTAGGCAGCCATTCTGTACCTGTCTTCTGTTGTGTTCCTGGAATAATTTCAGCCATTAAATGGACAGCCCTGAATCTTCCAGTCTCACAGCTCTTGGAGGCAGAAGTCTCTACTCTGAGTTTGCTGCAGCTGATGGATCCACTGTCTATGTTTGATTCTTCATATATGAGAATCCCTGAGTCTGGGTCGCCTAAGCTATGAAAACCAGGATGAATAAAATCTGTGCTTCCTGAAGAGATGCAGGCATGTTACTTTTCTTTGAGCTTATGACATTGCAATTTACCTTAACTTGTCTACAGCTGTCTTGAGGGAATGAAGGAAAGTCTTGGCAGGGAAACAAAATTACTTGAAAGTCATTTTATGTATGTATGCACGTAACACAAGTATTAACACTATGATTTACAGTAATAAAAATATTATTACAAGGTGTTTAATTAGGAACCATTATAAGACCAATTAAAGTTGTCAAACTAGAACAAAAAAGCCACATGTGTTTTTCCCCTGGAGTACTAGGATACGCTGAGGCTCATTATTAGCTATTTATATAAGAATAGAAGACTGCTTTTGATTTAAGTTAAAATCCAAGCTCTTAAGAAAAAAAGAGCTCCAAGTTATATTCCTCTCTGGCAGACATTGTTTAAACAAATTTTATCTAAACGTTTTCTAATTCCCAGAGTAGACACTTTAAAAAATCCGAATGCAGCAGTATCTATTTAGTTCAGCTTTAGCAGCCAACACAGTTCTGACATTTGCAATCCACACGTCAGTATTCATCTCAAAAGTAAGACAAAATCACTGCAGAAAGCAAGACAAAATGGCACTTAGTTTACCTGGAAAGGATGGTCTGACAGCCCTTACAGGAATCTAATTAAAATGCAGCATGTTACCAGAACAATGCATCACACTGTGCTGCCATAGTAACCAGGGGTCCCATGGACTTTTGGGGCCATCTGAGGGCACGTTTGCAAGAGGCACAAGAACTAAACTGATCACTTATAGTACATTTTAAATTACCTAAAAACTCTAAATGATCTGATGTTAACCAACAAAAGAAATTAATTAACTCTTACATTTTCAGACAATGGACCAGTCTCAGGAGCAGATTTATTCTTGTTGCTGTTCTTTATGGCATACTGCTCCCCACAGCTTATTTAAGAAGTGCACGACTTATTTGCAACATGTGAACAACCAGTTTAACTTGATTCCCTAACAAAGAATAGAGCAATTAACACCTAGAGGGCTGTGGAAGAGAAAACGAACAACAGAAATACATATTCTACTTAGGCTACTATTTCCAGAGCTATTTTCTGAAGTATTAAGCATGAGACTGGTCTCAGTTGTTGCTTTTAGTGGATGAGTCCCTGCTGCCATGCTGGGGAAAAAAATCACACTACAGCACTGGGCTTTTCTTCCCAAATCCTTCTCCTAGAATAGAAAGATCCTAAAACAACATTAATAATTATAAAAGCAGTATCTTACATTGTGTCCTATCCTGGTTTTCCAGGGATACAATCAATAGATTTGTCACTGAGGCATTGATTTTTAACAGTAGAGGCATCCATGTCAAGAAATTCTTTTGATGCACCACCTCTGAAGGAGACTGCAAGCTGTTAGTGGGTTGTTGCAGGCTATCATGGAAGATTTTTGCTAAAGATCACAGGACTTTAGGCTCCATTAAGCAACTAAACTATTGATGAAAATGCCCGCAAGTTGTTTGAAATGATTAAGGGGAATTTTAATTGCTTTGAAAAAGATACAGAAATTCTTCTGAAATAAATGAAATTCCTTAGAAATACAGGGTTGGGACTGGGGGGTGACATAGGATATTGAAGCACTGGTTTTCTAAGCATAGAGAAATCAGTGTGTCCATGTGATTTTAGTTCACAGTATTACACCATCAACTCTCACTGTATACAGCTGGGATGGGTTCATACTTGGAAAGATCTATTCCACATTGGGCATGCTAATACCAGGGAGGTTGCAGAAAGCCAGAAAGGAACTCAATTCAAGAACAAGTTAGAGAGTTCAGCCTCCAGGGCTTTGGTCCTCTTTTTGTGCAATACCAGGGATATGCACTATGTGGTTGTGCCTAAGTTTCCCATTTAGAAAGCCAGACAATGATACTTACCTGTTGACCAGACCACTGAAGACTAGCTGTAAGGGAAGTTCAAAATCCTACTCAAGACTAGTGAGCCTTAAATACAAAACTACTTCAGGTTAGAGGTAACTTTAGATCCAAAATAAATAATAAAACAAGATAAAAGTAAAAACATCTCACATTTAAATCTTTTTCTATATGGAAAAATGCCCAGGCAACATAATAACTGAAAATTAATCTGTCTAAAAACAGACAGTAGACTGCACTTTTCCTAACTGGAACTTTATACAAGACAAATTCACTGCAACTAATCCATCACTGTATACCCCAGCACTTTAACAACCTCAAAACAGTAATTCTTCAAAGGCCTCATGATTTCCTGATAATCTGCTGCAGCCTGTTATTAATTACTTCATTCACTTTCAGGTTGTCCTTACAACAGAAAGTTTATTAGCCTTATAAATTAATCTATTTGGTCAACAATTTACTCCAGCTGAGGTAGCAGCCCTGATGCTCTCATTCTTCACCATGTTTTTTTGCACAGACTGGGCTGCCATTTGCTGGTTTTGTTCCTCCAGTTCCTTTACAAGAAGCAACAAGTCTGAAGGCTTTAACAGGGCCTTTTGGAATGGAAAGGTGGTGTTAGGAATCATCACTAATTTAGAAATTCGTTTTTAATGGGTTATGTTTTATTTGCTTCAGTTGAACACCATTATTTACAGACACAAGTTAATAAAACACATCACAAAACAATAAAATTTCAACAGCTAATATTTATAGGTGCATAGTTCATGCTCAATTACTTTTTTTTATATGTATAATAAATACACATATATATAAAGCTCTCACAATAAGTCATCTCTGCACAGAAAGAATAGTCATAGGAAACAAATAAAAACTGTATCATAAACAATATCAAATTACTGACAGCCTATCAACAAAACATGTACAGAATTAGAAATAAGCATTAGACACTTAGGTGTTTTTACTTAAGATTTTCTTTTTTAACTTTTAAACTTGAAGCCACAATATCCACAGCACAACAATGACCCTGCCAACCGGTTTCATTTCAGCAGGAGGGAAATGCTGAAACAAGGTGGATGCGGTCACAGATACTCCAATCATTGCTGATGGAAGACTTCAAAATACACCGTAAAAACTGTAAAAAAATTTTACGACTGGGCACATTGGAACTCAGCACTTGTACAGGATGGGACGTCTTTAGTAGTTAGTAGATCTCAGGTGATAAAAGGAGGAAAAGGACTCTCATGCTTCAGGTTCATAGTCTTGATACTCTTCCTAATGGGGAGAGCAGAAATCAGCACTGCTAGTATTTTAGATAAATACATCCTACTTTCACTGTTTATTCTAGTCCTGGTGGATTCAATGCCAAAATAGTACGGATTCTCATTTGATCAGGATCTTGACATTTATTTGTATTTTGTCACATTTTCCAGATCCTGTACCTTACAAGATATGGTACTTAGAAGAGAACTAATTCTCACTTTTACAGTGACTAACACGTAATTCAGCTGATGTTGCCAGGAACTCATGAGGCCACCCATGAAAATTCACTTGCAGACGGAGGAGAACAACCTCTGGGCTGAGCAGCACACCAGGTGCTGCGGACCCTCATACAAGTCGCTCAATCATTTAAAGGAGTCTTTAACTATAGATGCATGAGCAGCATCCAAAATTTCACTGATATTCAAGATGTTATGCTCAAATGTGCCTTTAAGTCTTTTACTGGATCATGGCCTAAATTTTTTATACCTCTCATTTTCAGTCTAATTATGTGCGCTACCATAAAACTGCTACTCCAACTACTCATGCATCATGCCAGATATTGTAGTAATATTTTAGATAACTGGTTCATAAAAACCAACAAAATAATTTACTCCCATAATTTCATTAACTTAAGATCGTGTTTTACAAAGCATGATGGACTGGTAAGTGGCCAAGCTATTAAAACAATCTATCAAGATGCAGTTTGTCCTGCATTCGCTTTTAAACATACGAAAAAGATACAAGGTTACTGTGCATTAGTCAGAAACCCAGGATCAAGTGTTTTGAAACACACACAGTATTTTCCCATTTAACTCCCTTACTAACAAAAAAAAAGATTAATTTTCTGATTCCCAGCACTACACCTCTGGCAGACCTTGGCCAAAGAGACCACAGTTCTGCTGTGCCCTTGCAGCTCACAGCATCAGTGTGTGCCGGGCTCACGTAAATCACGCATGCAGCCTCCTCCCGCGCCCTTCTCTTACATGCATTCACTGCAAACACCACAACAGATTTACCTCTGGAGGCATTTCGTAAGCCTCGTTCTCAGGATCCACAGGAACATCTGAATTATTCACCATTCCCTCCTGTAGGAAACCTTCTTCATTCTACATTTAAAATAGGGAAAGAAAAGTGACAGTAACTGCTTGCTTCCCCACCTAGGCCAAAGCGCGTTATTTCCTCCCTCTCAGATTTCTTGGCCTGTCCTTTGGTTGTGGGATTGCCAGGGGTTGTGAAGAGCTAGAGGACATTAATTCCAGAGAGATCTTCTTCATGTTCCACAGGGGAATCTGTGGGAATGACTACTATCATCTCTTTGAATAGCTGAGATTCCATTTCTCTCTTGCCCTGGACAGATCATGAAGCCAATCCTAACAAAAGAACAGTACCACTATCAACTTGCTGAATACCTTTGGAAAATATTTTAATCCCACAGAAAATGCCTTGGTCAAGACAGGAAGCAAACCAAAACAAGTTTTTTTGTGCCTCAAGAAACTGACCTGGGAAACAAAGTCCTATGCAAACTGTTTAAGCATCACATTAAGTTATCACGTTAATTCCTGTTTAACTGCTTGGGGCAATACAGTCACAGGTACGTAAAAGTGCCTGCAGGCCAGAATTGGATAGTACCAAGACACACAAATGAAATCATAATTCAATGATCTATTTTTTAATATTATAGACACATCCAGACCCTCATAAATCTTTATTTTAAAGTTTTGGCTTTTTCAAAATATATTGCAAAGTGGCAAAAAAAGGGAAAGCTATTATGACTTAGATTACTGCATGCTGGTTTTTTCTTCACTTTTAGAATCCAATTGTCCTGGGAAATGCTTTTTTCCTCTAAGGGTCATACCTCTACATTCTTTCCTATGTCAACCAGCATGTTATTCTATGCACTATTAGTATATGATACATGGTATAATATAATACCTGTCACTCAGCTTCTTTCATTTTTTTCCTTTATTACAGAAGCACTTCTATTTTATAAAGCAATTTTAATAAGAGCCTCTTAGAATTAATGGGATTGCAATGGTGTAAGGAATAACTTGCTAAGTAAGATTATTAAAGCAAACTTATTATTGTCCTAGAACTATAGACACTATTTACCATCTGAAACAAGCACAAAGGAAAAAACCCCACATTTCAGTTGGGCCAATCCCCATTGTAGCTGTTACTACAGAAGTTCACAGAGAAGAAACATGAGTTCTGGCAGAGCAAAAACTGCTGGAGTTCATCCTGAACTGTAAGAAAATTGATATGAAAACAGGCATAGTATCTCAGTGGAACCATTGTGATCATGCTGATTTATACCAGCTGTCGGTCTAGACAGAAATGCACTAAAACACAATCACAGACACTCAGGAAGAAATTCACTTAAAAAAACCACCCGCGGGCTGGTAGAGTAGACAGAAATACAAAATTAAGTAAGTCACAAACCAGACTAATGAGGTAATTCTTCAAAGTCTACAATTTAAAGGATAGTGGTGCTAAATTAAATTTAGGATACAGACAAAATGAGGGTAAGAGAAGCTAAACCTGAAACTCACCTCTGCAACTTTAACACAAAATAGAGTATAATACACAAGTTCACCATTTGCCATGTATTGGCTCCCTCTGTGGTTTAACCGGGTGACCATAGTCATAATGCTCTGTTCCTCATTTTCTGCACCTCCCCAGATTGTGACTTTATCTGCCAGATAGTAATCCTGTTCTTCCTTGGATGTCACCTTTTCTGATGCATATGCGGGTACATGTATTTTTTACCCTTATCATCAAAGTCTATGATGTGCAGAATTTATTTCCATAACATGGATTCTTCTCTCTAGCTCTTATTTCAGACTTTAGAAGGTCAAATATGAAGATATCTGGTCCCATTGCTTCTCAGAGGAGCCAGATAAGTTTTTTCCCTTAAAGGTAAACAGTACAGTCCACGTGGAGTCAATACCTAGTAACTATTCTGCCAAGTACCCTCCATGGGTGTGCCTGCTCTAAGTCAACATCCTGCACTGCTCTATGGTATAGGTAACACAGACAAATTCCAAAGAGCCAAGGGACGCCAACAAATAAGTTTGCAAATACCTTTATTTAGGTATTTAATAGGTACCTTTGTCTTCCAGAACTGCCAATAATTTGGGGTTTTCAAAAGGTAATTGAAAGATAATTTTTCAAGTAAAAGGTAATTTTTTAAGGTGAAAATGAAAGGTAATTTTTCAAGTATGAAATTATCAGAAAAACTAGGCCCAATTACAGTTCTGCCTCAGCTTATCAAAACACTTGAGCTCCTCAGATGACCTGATCTTCATTTTTATTTAACCTAGCTTCTAAATAAATTTTTTAAGGGTATTTATGCCTATTTACTCTTATGGGAAGTAGCATCAATCCCTACCAGCTATGACTGAAATAGCCAAATAGTGTGCATGATGCAAATTTTAAAGCCGTTACTGCGCACTTGATCTAACGTATCAGCTCTAAGGACCTAAACCTCCAGCTTCCTACTCTCCTGTTTAATCCAAAATATAATTTAATTTCTGCTTCTCCCAATCATTAAGGAACAGCTTCAGCTAACAATAAAGTAAAACTGTGCACAAGAACAGTTGGGGTTTCACAAGAAAGAAAGAAAGCATGCAGCTTAATGTTATCTGTAGCAGGAAAACAGATGGCAAATGAAACTGCCAGGACCATTAGTAAAGACAAAGAAAGAGACTTGCCAGTCGAATTTCAAATAAGAGCTTCAAAGTTTGTTTGCTGTCTGTTAG